>NW_008795129.1:21440403-21452191 GCF_000699145.1 Aptenodytes forsteri
TTGAGAAAGGTTGTTACAATTTAGAGAAACAATTTGCCATTACATTTTGACTTGTATTCAGTCATATTCAGACGTACAAAGATCACATTGACAGAAAGAGTGATGAAATGAGAGATGGTAGAGGATACTACCATGCTTATAAAAGACTTTTCTGAGTCTTAGACATCTCCTGGAACCTTGAAGTGTACCTTGATAGGCTTTCAGTTTTGGCTCATGACTGCATCTGTATCAATAGTGGATTCACCAGTTTGGGGATAATAGTTTTCCTTTAAAAAAGCAAGAAATAGATTTTCAACTAAACAGACACTTCTATATTTTGACTCTTCATTTCATCAGTTTTCTAAATTAAACATAGCTTTAAACTGAAAATAAAATTATTTCATCTAGAAGACACTGAAACAGAGATCTTAGATTTTTTAGGTTTATTCCATTTTAAATTAATCATATGAAGAAACTGAAAGAATTCCCTGAAAATTTTAGCTCCACTTTTAATTGTGCAGTATCTACCTTTCATACTAAAAAATCTTAACAAAATGTTCTAAAACTGTCACTCAGTGCTGTCACTTCTTGGGCTTAACATTTATTATGCCTACAGGCTGTGTACTGAGAGGGAATCTTGACTCAGCTGTGATCATCCTGGCAGATGTGACTTGGATTCTGACTGCAAGATAATTCCCTCTGTAACAGTGACAAGAGTAAATAATATGCAGGGCAGAACCATGTATTGCAGCATATTTAGAAAGTCATAGTTAGAAAAACGTAGTGTATCCTCTATAAATTTGTGGATGATACTAAAGGAGGAGGAATAATTAACATACCAGTGCCAAATGGTTGAGCTTCAATTCAGAGGGGTCTTGAGGACTGGGACAATGAGAACCTTAATTCAACAAAAATGTTTTGCATGTGGGGTGGAGTAAGCCCGTGCATCAGTATAGGATGGGAACAGCCCTGCTGAAAAAGACATAGGGTTTATGGTAGACATCAGGCTAAGCATGATCCACCAGTGTGCTCTCATGGTAAATATCACAAACTGCAGGTGTGGCTATGCTAGGAGGAGCATGGCAAGAAGACTGACGGAAGTTGTTATCCCTCACCACCTGCCGACACTGGTGAAGCTACACGTGAAATACTGTGGCCAGTTAAAGAAGGATTTCAAGAAGCCAGGAAGGGTGCAATTGAGGGCTAAAGGATGGTCAGGGGCCTGGAGCAAGTGTTTATTTAACCTGAGGAGACTTTGTAACCTAAGAGCAGCCTTCAGCTGTTTGACAGGGAGTGCCAAAGGCGATGGAGCCAAACTCTTGTGCGGTGGATGGTACAGCACAGCACAATGGCAACAAGTTGCAGATTGGGAAGTTCAGAATGGACATGTTGGGAAAAACATTTTCACTAGTAAGGTAGTGTGGTACCACAACAAAACTTCCTAGAAAGGTTGTGGAATCTCCATCCATGGAGGTTTTTAAGACGTGGGTTAACAAAGCCGTGGTTGACATCACCTGTTCTTTGCAACAGTCCCATTTCTAGTGGAAGTTTGGAGTAGATGATCTCCAGGGATCCTTTCTAATCAATATTTCTGTGACCTTAAAAGTAATAATAACTACTACATAACTTTCAGTGCATTTCATTCCATTGAAACCTTCTCCACAAAGCTGGTCTCTGCCAGACTTTTCATTATACTGGCTGCTCATGAGTTTTCTCCACCTCCTCCACCTAGTCAGACACTGTTTGGTTTACAAAAATTATTTTATTGTCTGTATGTAACTTAATTAGTAACGTACTAATTAACATTAGTATGTTAATATATAGCCATCCTTCAGAATTCATAATCCTACCGCCAGCTCTATTTCTGTCAGAGACGCTATTCAATCACAGCCATCTCTCTCATCGCAGGTTTAAATTTTTAGATTTTCATGGGGTTTTTTTAAGATCCACAGGTCTTAAAATGTTCTAAAAGGAGATAGTTTATTTCAATAAGAATTTGTCTGGAAAAAATGCTACTAAGGACATTGAAGGATCCAATTTAGAAAGAAGCAGAGGTTCCGCTCTCCAATTACAGTGCAAACTGATTTTTAAAATTTGGCTATCCTAGCAGGGGTATGCTACCACCTGCTGCAGAACACTGCAAAACTGTGGGACACAGCTGGAATATCATGTGATAAACATGCCTGTTGATCTCTTTTAAGGGCAAGGGAATCCCTTTGGGAGGGTTTCTTCACTGAAACTGTTAACTGAAATAAGTGTTCACTAAATTTTGTTCCTCTTTGCACTACAAAACAACAACAAAAAAGGAAGAAAGAACTACATTTTGTTTTACTATTGTGGAAACAACACTTTGAAGTAACAGCCCATCTAAAACTCTTTAAACCAGGTGCAATAAAAGCTTGCTATAGTCAGAGAATGTATCTCTCCAACTGCTGGCAAAAATGAAACAGAGCAAACCTGTCATCTACTCCAGCTGAGGAAATAAAACACATTAGACCTATTCTCCCATGAGGGATTGAAGAGAATTCACTGACTTTCAAGAGCAGTACCTGCAGGTAAATTGAGCAGTAGAGTTCTGTAAATATAAAATGAAAAAAGAGGGCAAAACAGCTTTTGGTTTGGAATCTGGCAGAATAAGTTCCCTAATATGTACAACAAAAGACATTAGTGTTTAGTAGTGTTTAATGAAACCATTAGTATGATGTAATATTAACCTCATTTGTGATTTTCAATGTAGTCCCCCACTATGACTTCATGTTGTTCTAGTTTAATTGGTTTTGTCAACTTGAGAAGTTTATTTGAGGAATAGAAGATGAGAGTCTAAAGGATTTGCCATATGTTAAACAAACTGTGGCTCTGAAAACTCAGCTCATTTTATATGCAAGGGACAGAATTAATGATATTTTAGATGGGACTGGAAAATTACATTTGCTAACCCCTCTGACCCCGTGATGGAAAACCCATCATTGCCATTAAATTTTAAAAATGCCACGTCTGGAGCTGGTACGCTAAGAATTCAGAAATTATATTACCTCTATTAAAATGAAGTTTTAATGTCCTTAAACAATTAACGCTCAAATATTATGTCTCTTAATGAACTTCATAAATATTTATAAGGTGCCATTAAAGTGTACAGTCTAAAATGAGTAAGGAAAGACTTCAGCTGCCTTTTCCTTAATTTGAAAGGATTGTGTCATAACTTGGAGACTACCTATCTGTTGCATGCAATTTTGTATCCTTTTACCATAGTAAATCAGAGGTAATTACATTAATGTCAATGAAATTATACCAACGTGAAAGCAGTAAATATGAAGTATCTTACCGTTACACAATGTTTTTATTGTCCCCACTCAGTCTGCACTTTGGCACCAGAATGGTGCCAAAGGGTACAACAGGAGCAGAGATATAGCAGATTGTGCTGGCAAGTTTAAATCCCTACTTGTTCATGGGCAGGAGGGTACTAGAATTTTCAAATTTTTATAGTTGTGGTGCAGTATTTGAGAGCTGCATAGAGAAACCTTTTCAATGCAGTCCATCTTATACTCAAATGCCAAGAAACCTTTGTTCCACTTAAATCAGGGCCAGTGAAGTTAATGAAACTTTAGTCATGTAAAACTGATATACCTGAGGGAAGGGATATGGCACGGTGTTTTTAGCTCTGGTTATAGCTTTAGACTCTGTTAAATGCTTCTTTCTGTTAAAAAGCCTTATTGTAATAACCCCCCTCTCTGGCTGCAGTTGGGTAGCCATAAATAGTTAGATTGGATAGCTGGGATACGTGTCTGGATAGCTGGGATACGTTCCCTCTCTCCTCTGTCAAACCAATGAACCCAATTGTATTAGGCATTTATGAGTATGTATGAGCATTGAGAGGCATTCCTGCTTTTAGGAAGCTGTGGAAGTTGCTGATTAAGGTGACTTGAAAAAATATTCTTGTAAACAAGTTTAACCACAGGCTCATTGGACACAAAGAAAAGTTTTAAAAAAGCTGTCCTTGTTCTGCTTGTTTCCCCTTGTCTACATCTTAGTATTTTCCTACAGGTTTTAATAAATTCCTTTCAAATCAGTTCATTCCAACTCTTAAATTAAGACTGGGAGACAGAAAACAATTGCGGTGTATGTGCTTCTGTAAGAGACTCATCTCCAGACGTTGCCAACTTGATGACCTGTGTCTGTCCACTGCTGTAAAGTATTTGTTCTCCTTTTGATATCTGTCTTGGGAAGCTCTTGGTTGGCATTCCCACATTAATGAGCTTTCTTTGTATCTTTAAATACTGTTGATATTCACTCAAAACCGATCTTATTATTTCTGCTTTTTTTTAATTTCCCATTAGAAATAATAGATCTTAGTTGCTTTGTCTTGTATATTTGAGTTTCCTTACCATAGCTGCTGGACAGCACATGACTTAATAAATAGATCAGTCTCCATTTTTCTCTGTTGATGCTCGCTGCGTCACTGCTGTTAAACAGCAGACCGCAATGCATTAGTAATTGCTTCCCAGATGAGAGCGAAATGCTTATAGGAAGTGTTTGGAAACATGTAGCAGATGAGCATAAGCAGCACCCTTTCAGACAGCACTCTGGTGCTTTTCACAAATTACAAGTCCTTTTCTAGACTGACAACAGATGGAGTTTTCTGAGAAATATTTTTCCTCTTTGATTCTTTAGGCCTTGCTATAGCTGCCTGAGTTTCATCTTTGGAACTGATACAATTTTAGAGATGCACAAAATATTCTCTTACTGGAGAGAGCAGAACAGGTTTGCTGATATGAGAGAGGTTCCACTTTGTTTTAATTATGTGAGAGATCAATAATGAGACAATTTTATTTGTTTAATCAAAGTTACTGTTTTAACTTCCAGGAGTATTTACACAAGGAGAAAAATACATTACATGGATTTTGACATTTACAGCCAATGAACGCTGCATCTTTAACAAAACTTGTATATGAGTTTTGCATACTGTACTATAATTAAAACTCTACAAATGCTCAGGTTTAAATCAGAGCTGACTGATCGTGTTTAATTAAAATGTCTTAATAATGAACGCTCATCTTTAACAAAACTTGTATATGAGTTTTGCATACTGTACTATAATTAAAACTCTACAAATGCTCAGGTTTAAATCAGAGCTGACTGATCGTGTTTAATTAAAATGTCTTAATGGCTGGATTTGGAACAGAACATGGGTACACTAGCTAATCCAGGTTTTCTTCATACAGAGAAAGAAGGATTTAAAAATCTGTAAGACTTTGCTCCAAAAAAGTGTATAAGCTCATAGATTAATTCAGGCAACTAACAATTCCACTGAAGTCAGTGATAATATTACTTGCTTGGAGTTTTGTTTGTATTGAAAGGGTTGACATATCAAGAGCTTGATCTTGCAGTAACTTTTTTTTTGCACCAGAAGGAAAACATTTTGATGGAACATGGATATTTCCCTAGCCTCTGATTCTTAGGGGAGACAACAACAATCTGCCTTTTGCTTTTGCATCTGGCAAAGTGTATTCAGAGATCCCAAATCACTTCCCAAGCTGTGTGGGAATTAATTCTATCCAGAGCAAAGTAGGACATTACTTACACCACTGGTGATAGCGAAATGACTGGATGTATTTAAATCATTGTAAATGAGGGCAATATTTGGCATTAATTTTGGATTTCATCTAACAGAATTTGCTTCTTTCTTTACTCCTCAGAATAAAAAAGTATCCAAACTTTAACAAGGGCTTTTTGAAGGCATACAATGAACACCAAGCAGTTTTAGGGACAATTATAAGACAGGAATAATTGAGATGAAATTTTTCATCTCCCCTCTGTTTTGCCAAATCAGCATTTTTCAGGAGGATAAAAATGTTGAAAAATTGTGAAAATGCTTTAGTTTGAAGCCTCTTGCCTAAGGTGGTCCTTTTGCTATAATGACTCAGTGAATGGAAAACTGGAATGAGGTTTGTGAAATTGTTGGTGTGTAAAAATACATTTAAAGTTTGATACTGTATCTTATTTTCAAATCATCCTTAGAGTCAACAGTTCCTCAAGATGACCAGAGCTGCTATTGAAAAAGGTAATCATTGAGTAGCCATCTTTACATGGTGCATACATATTGATGGAATCTCATTAAGCTGAGTTGTGATATACTGTTCCAATACCTACTGCATTTTATGGCTAATTTTTAAATTCCTTACCGAACAAGATTTTTATTGGAGTTCTGACATATTTTTTGATAATGACTACCAAACAGCAGCAGGAATGAGTCTAGTCTACATAATGATTAGGCTGTTAAGTCCTAACTCAATGTCTCTTTTCTGACTGGACTATACTGAAAGATCATGGGCTTCAATCATTTGGAAATGTAGCACAACTGAAGTATAGACAGAAAAATAGGTAAAGAATCACTGTTAAATATATAGAAGGAGGAAAGTATGAAAACCAATTTGCTTTTATAAGCTCTAAGCCACTTCTTTGGCTCCAGACCTCCCAAATAACAAGGTATACTGTCTTCTTGGTGCTTCTGTTGAAAATAATATTAACAGCTCACTGACACAGACTCCAGGCAATATTTCACAAATTCGGTTCCCTATCATGTTATGAATGTCTTTTAATCAACTGTTTTTGCATGGAGTCTTTTATCCTCCTCCATCTGCTAAATCATATTCAGGCAAACTTTTTTCCAGACACCAAGAAATATTCAGGGGCTCCATCCATAGCATTGCTCCAGTAAATTCAGTTTTATTTAGAGAGGCATCTGCATTCATTCAGTTCCGATTCCCTGACTGGGGGGGCACAGACTCCTGCCCTGTTTTCTAAACGAGCTTTGTTAGATCTTTGTTTTGAAGATGTCTCTCCTCTTCAAAACATTTAGTACCTCTGACTTTAAGTTGCATTCAAGCACAGCAAATATTCAAGAACGTATTACCAGCTGAAAACTTAATCAAAGTTTATAGAATGTGACTAACCCCTGAAAAATTTAGAGATGATCATCTGAGAAACAGGGGAAAAGGGTGGCTGTGAGTGAGAGTTTAAAGGCTACTGTTCCATTTTCTCACTGTTAGGACACAAATTACAGAGCTGTCAGTGCTTTTACATTGAGGGAATTCTAGAGCCTTAATCTACAATTTACTAAATCTTACCAAGTCAACCCATTCCAAGCAACGCCTGACACTCATTACCTGAGTCCTTCCACGGTATTTTTATTGTTATTACAGCACATTTACAAAATAGCTTAATTACTCCCTTTATAAATATATAAAATATTAAAGAGAATGTTAGCTGTTCTCAAAACATCTGTGTATTCTTCCCTCATGTTCCCCAAAGAAAGGCGCGCTGATGAATATGTTTCATTATTCAGTGTAGCAGTATGACAGAAGTACCTCCAGCACGTTCTCCTGGCATTAGCCACAACCAGTCTTATACTCCTTTACTCCACACATAATGAATCTGTACTGACCTTCCTCTAGTCCATTCAAAGGGGACTTGGGAAGAAGTCCTCCATTCTTAGTGGTTATGAAGGGAGTGACAACTCCTTAATATAGTGCAGTGCCTTCTGATACCAAATGAAATCTATTGCAGGTAATTGGAAGAATATTATTTCCCATCAGACTTTCATATGTGGATGGAAGAGCTTTTAATTTTCTCAATTTCAAAATTCTTTTAAACTCCAAATGACTGCAGTAGGTGAAAAACTAGTGAGTATGGTCTACTGTTTCATCTTGAAGCTGTTCTGTCATACACATTTTTCATTGCTCTCTCAAAACAGTATATGAACAAATTTCAGGGCTTTCCAAAATTACTTGAGTCATGTTGCCTATGCAATTCTGAATCTCTTCTCTATTTATAATAATGGCAACTGGGTTTTACTAATGATGTTTTGAAACCCATAGTTTTAAAAATTGTAACATGTATGCATGCGACAAAAGCCACCAAAAATAAAATCCAGTGGCACATTTTTAACTTTTGTTTGGAAGTTCTGCATCACGGGTAATAACAATGAGGATATTCCCGATTATAATGATTTTCCAAAGAGAGAAGTACCCAGAGTGTGACACGTGAAGTCAGGTGGAAGTCCTGGTGAGGATTTCCAGCTGCAGGGTTCTCCCCTGCTCACACCTTCAAGCCTGGGATTTATTTGTAGACTCCACTGAGGCTTTGTGCAGATTCAAGAGACCTCAGCGCAGAGACTTGCATTGATCTGAATGTACTATTTATTGGCAAATAAACCCTCATTGTAGGACCCCACCCCACTGCAGTAATATATTTTTGGACAGGTTTGTATAGGAAGAATGTCGTGGTTTAACCCCAGCCAGCAACTAAGCACCACACAGCCGCTCGCTCACTCCCCCCCAGTGGGGTGGGGGAGAGAATCAGAAGAGTAAAAGTGAGAAAACTCGTGGGTTGAGATAAAGGCAGTTTAATAGGTAAAGCAAAAGCCGCACACGCAAGCAAAGCAAAACAGGGAATTCATTCACTACTTCCCATCGGCAGGCAGGTGTTCAGCCATCTCCAGGAACGCAGGGCTCCATCACGTGTAACGGTTACTTGGGAAGACAAATGCCATAACTCCAAACATCCCCCCCTTCCTTCTTCTTCCCCCAGCTTTATACGCTGAGCATGACGTCATATGGTATGGAATATCCCTTTGGCCAGTTGGGGTCAGCTGTCCCGGCTGTGTCCCCTCCCAGCTTCTTGTGCACCTCCAGCCTACTCGCTGGTGGGGTGGGGTGAGAAGCAGAAGAGGCCTTGACTCTGTGTAAGCACTGCTCAGCAGTAACTAAAACATCCCTGTGTTATCAACACTGTTTTCAGCACAAATCCAAAACATAGCCCCATACTAGCTACTATGAAGAAAATTAACTCTATCCCAGCCAAAACCAGCACAAAGAAGTAATCAGAGTTTATATTCTTGCTAGACCCGCGCCTGCTCATTGGAGGAAGAAGAAAGTCAGAAACAGTTCTATCTAGTTCTAGTATCTAGAATAACTTGAGTTCTTTTGCAATGCCCAGCTGATGTAAAATCTTAGCCCTTTTGTTTAGAACTAACCATGGGAAGTTATATCACAATTTCATGTGGTGTTTGTGGACCTCTTCCTT
Source organism: Aptenodytes forsteri (assembly GCF_000699145.1). Taxonomy (NCBI): domain Eukaryota; kingdom Metazoa; phylum Chordata; class Aves; order Sphenisciformes; family Spheniscidae; genus Aptenodytes; species Aptenodytes forsteri. Next base: position 21,449,464 of record NW_008795129.1, read on the forward strand.
CCAGTTGACAGTCCTGTCTCAGGGGATCTCAGTATCTTATATCCCTGTGTGACACCTGACAGGCTCAGGTCGTGCAGCAGCAGCCCTGGTGACTGCAGCACTACCTATAATCACACTGAAAGAACTCACCTGAAAACTTATTTCATTTAAACTCTTGCTGCACTATGTAGACAGTGATGTTACTGCACATAGCAAATTGGGGACTAGTCCGAGCACTGTGGCTTTGGCAGATGGGAGATGATACAATCTCTCTCTTGCCACTAGTACTGGCTAGACCACAAAAGATGCCAGATGAGGACAATATTTCTGGCATTTGTTTGGTTTTATATTAGGTGTTTTCTAGCCATATAAGTGTAATACTTTATGAATGAGCTATCTGAACAAGTACTACAACAAGGCCTGATCCAGTTGCAATGCAGATATAAGTTAGGTCTGCAGGCAAGGATTTGGTATAACTTGGTTCTATCTTGTGACCCAGTGCACGTGTGGCCCCAGGCAGTGGTAATAGGAAATGGCCTTTGATCCCCTGATTTTAGGTAAATCCTTCCCTGAACAAGGTTGTTTACACCACATCCATACTTGGATTTCACTTAGATCTTGACGTACTTTCATGGGAAAAAGTGTGTAAAATCAATTGTATTAAATTTTTTAACTTTGTTTATAGGCTGCTGGAGCTAGAGAAACAACAAAAAAGATAAGATAAATCTGAAAAGAATTCTGAAGTTGTCTCTATTTGGGAGAGTTATATTTTGTTTTCCATTACATCTTTTGCAATATTTAATCAATATTTAATTGACTTTATCACCAAGTTTTCAAAATTGTCACTGGACTGGTTTTTGCCTTTTTTTTCTTTACTAAGAAATCCCCATGATTTTCAGTGCATGAAATATTTCTACTGAAAAGTGTTTTAATTAACATTTCAGTATTAAGGAAAATTTTAGTTTTGACATAAAAAGGCTCTGGTTTTGCTAGTAAGAAATTGCAAGTCTTTCTTCCTGCTTCATCTGCAAGTACATTTCAACCTTTTCAATTGCATTTTTTAATGATTATGATAAAACATCTCTGATTTATTAGAAAACATTGGTGAAGTTGACAATATAATTCTTAAAGAAGCTATATACGTATGTCAGCTACTTCCAGTAATGGCACTTCTTCTTTGAGCTGTTAATAGATATTTCTACCTAAATAAAATCTTTTCAGAAATTTATTCAAAACATTTTGGGTTTAATGAACTCTTCCTGAATTCAAAACAGGGTCCAAAAGATCCATCATAAATTGCCTCAGGGCACAGTTTTAAGCCAGTCTGCAGTGGGAGTGTTTTGTAGAAATCCCGGGAAATCCATTGCACATACCCAATTAAAATAGTGCTCTCAAATGTCAGTTCACCGAGAAACTGTAGGGTTTTGGACATTTCTAATTCAAATTGTTGGTTTGGATTCTGGAAAAAATATAAGTTTTATTCTGGTAACAGAATTTTCCCTAAAGATGGAAACCTCTACTTTTTTATCAGCTTAGCTCCTAATGTTGAACTGATGCTCCAGGAGAATTCCTTTTGCTTAATTTAGACTAGATTAAGAAGCAAGCAAAAAATCAAGAGTAATGAGTCTTGCAATTTTCCTGGCTGTGAAAATAGCAATACACTAACACTAGAAACAGACAGATATAGAAAAACTGTACTGTGCAAGATGAAAAATGAAGTCAGATGACTAACTCACAGAAAAGGAGAAACAAAATCACGTTATTTTATGTTTTCTAAGATTTATAATTGATTGGTATTCTGTTCTATGTTATTGCAATTAATTCATTTGGGATTAAAAGCAATATCATATCATATTATCATATTGTAGTGCTCTTGGCATTCAATTCTAATTGAATAATTAGGATAAAATCATGAGTATAGATTATGCCAAGAACAGGAGAGTAAGCACAGTCCCTGGGAGAAAAAAAGATGAGGTATAGCCGCAGGCAAGAGGACTTGAGGGACTGAACAGGGTATTTGCATTATTTCTGTTTCTGTTGCTTCCATCCTAGTATTTTGCTCTTTGTTCTTAATCATGCTTTGCTTTTACTTAATTGCTTCCCATGATGAATATAAATTCATTCTCCTTTTAACAGAGACTTGCTGATCCAAAGCCAGAGATGTCTGTAAATGGGTATAAACTGTACATTGCTAAATAAAAGCTGAAAAGGCTGAGGTGACTCAAGGGAGATGCAAATCACACTCAGATTAAACTGTACTTCTCAGAATTTTCAGAGCAGGGAAGACATCCAAATTTGTCTCTAGTTATGGAACTGGGATTTTTTGCAGGTTTTGAGTACCTGTATTCTCCACTGGATTTTGAAATGTCAGAGCATGCTCAGGAGAGCTTGCTGTGAAAATTCCCTTTCCACAATCATTTTCAAATTTCAAAAGATATTTATGACCTGGTGTGGCATGAGGTTTCACTTTGTGCTGGATGAATAAATTAGCAGGAAATTATGGAGGCTTCTACTGGTAACTAGACAGACAGGAAAATTCTTTCTGAAGATTTCCAACCAGTCTGAAGGCAGCAGCTAGAACAGCATCTCAACAGGATGCCTGGGTCCTTTAAGGATGTGGAAAAGCAGATGGTGAAACAAAGAGGCCCAGGTGATAAGAATCCGCACAGGAGCTTGAGACCTGGCTAAAAGATTTAATAGGCCTCCAGTAGAAGAAGAAGAAAAGATGGGGGGGGGGGGGGGATATAAT
>NW_008795129.1:21452259-21457091 GCF_000699145.1 Aptenodytes forsteri
AGATGGGGGGGGGGGGAGAATTAATCATAGATCTCTCTCTCTTTTGAGATTAAAGAGTACTGCTTTTTTGTTACGAGCAACATGGTAGCGTCTTTTTGGCTATAATTGGGTTGGGTTGTCTCATTCATTTGCCTGGTGGAGTAAAAAAAGCTTTTGGAAACACATGCTTGATTTGCTGAGGCTCACATTCACTCATAGAGACAAATGAGTAGACAGTATATGCAGCTAAATTACCAGTTATAGCACATGGGCTGATCATGTCTCTCACTATGTGTGATTGTAATGGGTAGAAGGTTGTCACCAATACTTGGTTGAAAAGGTGGGAAGGGGTATAATTGGAGAGGACATACATGGTGGGGAGGACGGAGAATGATAGGGTAGGAGGCAGGAAAATGTAGCACTGGGTCCTGTGGCTCTTAGGAAAGGCAGTAAGATCCCACTTGAGGATGGAGAAATCTGGTGTAAAGGGAGAGATGACATGCTCAGATGTGTCAAAGAAGAGCTGAGGACTGATGCCTGAGTTAGGGTGATTTGTAGGGTCGATGTGAGCATCTGTAGGTTGCAAATTCCAGTAATTTTCTAGCATTCCTGTTCCAGATGTGTGCAGCACCTGGGAAAGAAGGGTAATTGAATGATAAGACTTGGCGAGATAACTGATGGCATTAGAGTAAAGCATCAGAACATGGGAAGAAAGTGCAGAAGTGATGTCCTGAAAAGCTGGAGACAAGGGCTGACAGAAGCCCTGAGTCCTAGGGTTCCTGGGATCCCTGGGCAATGGCTGGAAGTGCATAAGGGAAAGGTAAAAGCTAGCAATTTGAATGGGCAGCTGCAAATAGCTAGCTGCTATAGACCGTAACTAAGGGAACATCATTGCTTTTAGTCTCTCTCTCTTAACATTCATGATTGTGAACACTTAAGTAATTTTTTTCTGTGCAGTTTACTCATTAAGTAGTGTAAAGAGGCATTGGACCCTTTGCCTTTTCTCATGTGGCATATTTGTTAAAACAGCTCTTTGAGGTATGAGAGAAGGTCTTTAACACATGTGAAAATAAGGTCTAAACCACATTCCTTACCTCCCAGGAAAGTGCTCTCAGAAGGCTATAGGTAATCTTTGCAGAAGGCTTAATCTGCCATAGCTGTAGGGGTTTGTAAAATTAATTAAGTACTCTCTAGTTTGGAATGAAATAAAGATATCCACAATTGAGTTTACAGCCTAAAGGTTGGAGAGCCCTCGGGGCATGGCAGAGATTTGAGTCTGAGATGCATCTCAGATGCAGGGACTATTGAATCAGATATGCTATAGAATAGTTCCAGCAGAAAAGACTAGGATATACCTAAGTCACTCTAGTCTTTAACCCACAATTTCCCGATGTCAGAGAGTTTGGATCAGATGAGGTAGAGAGGAAAACATGAGCCAAACTATACTACTCACTCAATGCTGAAGCAGTTGCAAAGACAGTCTGAAAATCCTAGCAGATACTACCTCACTGCTGTACTGTGCCTTCTTACATACTACTAGTCATTAACATTCAGGTTTGTTTGTGGAGCTGGATTTTGTAGAAAGGCTGGAGTTAGTAGGTTAAGGAGCTACTCTCTTTTTTGTAGGTGCTATTAATCTGATGAATTAACCTCAAGGCAAAATGTAATGATGTTCTTGGTCCAGTTTCCGATGGTATGAGAATTGCCATTACAGAAAGTACCACAAAGGGAGACAAATAAATGGCAATTTTGATGGCTGCTTCAAGAGAAATGTGAGGACTGACCACCCGCTGCCTTCTCCCTCATTTTTAGTCACACCAGATTGTATAGGTCTAGAGAGCAAAGACCATTCATTTGAGAATAGAAAAATTCAGTGATCCAATCTGTACCATGGCCAAAGGGAGACTTGAGGGATGCCGATCTTATGCATTCCTGAGGACCTTCATGGACCCTCCATCAGTCTAAGAGAAAAAAGTTCAAGAGGTCAGATCTGCTTTCTGTTGAGGGCTATATTCTTATTCATTTTCTATAGTTTGAGTTCCTCTGGGCAGCAATGAACTCTTTCTTAAAGTAAAGGGGGTTTACCGCTAATGCTTGTTCTCTCCCTATGCAGTCATATAGTTTTCAGGAATTTATGCCCTGATGCACTCTCCTAAGTTGGATTTACTCATGAAGGGGGAACAGACACCTTTTCCAAAGTGTTATGATCAAAGGGAAGACACAGAAAAGAAAGATAGAGAAAGAACTGATAGTTCCATAGACTGGAAATTTGTGCCAACTTAAGAAAAATACTGCAGTCTCCCTCAGACTAGATCACATAGCACAAAAAGTCAGTCAGCTAAAGGGGCATATTAGCTGTTCCAGATATTAGAAAACTTATACATTGACTCTGCCTATGTAATCAAGTATATATTGTCCTTATGATGGATGCAATGGAGTTAAGAATTGTTATTGTAACTGGTTGAATCTGCACGGATTATTATCTGCTAGCAGTAATATCACAAAGTTCAAAGAAACCAAATCCAACCTGGGACTGATACACCACTGAATGCATTTCCTCACACCTTTTCCTACTCAAAATTACTGGACACACACTGCAGCAGTCTCCAAGTTAGGCTAGTTTATCTGTTTCAGCAGTTTTCAAAAAATGTCAGATAATGAGACACTGACCAGATTCAAAAATGCCCCAGAACTGAAGGCATCTAAGAGCTATTTTAGAAAGCGGAGTTAGAAATGTAACTACAAGAGAGACTAATGAAGGGCACCTCCTCAATTTCCCTGTGGCCCTTGCTAAGAAATTAAATCAAGTTTGTACTGGATAAGCATGACTGAACTGTTAGAATGAGGGAAAGAAAAGATTAAAGTGTTATCTTCTAAAAAATAAATACATAATGAACAGAAAATAAAAAAGAAAACCATTACAATGACAAGCAAAGAGAAATTTAATGGATTGTGTAAGACCCAGCAGTTAGAATTGGTACTAGAAAGAGTCAGTCAAGCATTCATTTTGGAAGAATAACTCCCAGATTTTGGAACTTGTGTGGCAATAGGTTTCCCTGATATTTCAAGAGTAGTAATGTTGAAGCTGTTTCTTGAGCCACCATCTGCCAGAAGAGGAAGATGAGATGTCTCTATGGGTAGGTAGGAGATGTAATACAGCACCTGTCAAAATCAAATTACATCTTTCATTGGTGTCATTAGGCTCTGCATGAGGCTTTAGCAGAACAGGTCCCCTCTGATCTTGGGATGAATTTCACGTGAAATCTCACCTCAGATTTCTGGAAGCCACAGGAGAAGAGAATTGTAAAGCCAAATGCAGCTGGTGGAATAGCAATAATATGTTTTGCACAGCTGGGCGAGCAGCAGCGATTCAAAACGCTAACCACCATCAACCTTCATTTTCCAGAATTGTCCTGCTTGCACAGGGACTGAAGAGGAGGCTAAGAGCTAAAAAGATAATACAGAAGTTCTGCCCATAAAGAAAAAATTATATGTTCTAATGAAGAAAAGAACAGAATCTGATTTTTGGAGAGTGAACAACTGAGATGACCTCAATTAATTATTTCAGCTTACCACAGCTGCTTGGAATGATATTAAAGTGTTTGACATGAGGGTGCAAACAGCTTCTGCCTTAATCAGGTTATCTCTACTATCTTGTTGACTAAACAGAGCAGGATGTGAGCCAAACTGAAGGGGTATAGCTGAAGGTTTTACAGCTACTAGCTAGTAAATCTTTCCTGTATATAGTTTGGTGGGGCTTTACATATTATCTGCAAGTTCTGCTAAAGAATAAATTTCATTGCACAATAAAATGTTCATATTGGCTTGATCTTGCAAAATTCTTGCTGAATTTAATTTTTTTTTATTTAATCATTGAAAAAAACAGTTCAAAATTTTGAAAATGCATTCATTTTCCCAAAGACAAAAGCTGAACAGCATAGACAAGAAGTTTATATCCTAACGGATATTTGTTCCTTGGTCTTGATGAGTAATTGACCACTTACATCCCATGTTATTCTTTCTGATGTCTAACTGGGTAACTGAAACCTTTTAAGTTATAAACATGAGAATGGAAAACAATAAGTAGTTAATTCTTCTGTCTGCTTCTGAAATTTAAGTTCACATGAAAATATGGGTATTTGTATCATTGTTTATTCCCTAACTGTTTTCTATGAAAAATACAAAACAGCATACAGATGTTTGAGCAAAGTAATGGAATGTAAGTCTTGCAGACTTTTTTTTAGCATCATTTCAGGTCCCAAGACCTTGTTTTCCTGCAATCTCAATCTCTGTCTCTCTCTGTTCTGTTGTATTTTGCTAAATCAATTTACTTTCTAAACACAATGATTGTCACTACTCAGGTTACCTCTATTTCTGGAATAAAATGAGAAATCAGCAATCAGTTTGTGGAACTTTTCCAAATATGCCTAGAGGGCCCTCTTGAAAAGAGTATGAATCTTTGGCAAACAATATGTTGTTGCGTTAATTAATGCTACAGACACTTGCTACACAAAATCAGAGGAAAGAAATGTCATAGTTGTAGCAGAGATCTTTTTTTAACAGACTGGGTCCCTATTTATATTATGGGCTGCTGGAACTCCCCAGATTTCAACTACTAAAGCCATTTTCCTGTTACATCCTTTGCTTAATTTAGTAGTCTTAGAATAAATTACGGCGTGGAGGGAATAGAATAAATATTGGCGTGCAGGGAAGGCGAGTGGGCAAGGCGCAGCCCCGCTCCCGGCTCCAGAGGCCAACTCAACTGGTAATCGTAGGCTTCCAAGAAGAGGACCGGCTATGGTTTCCACTTGGCCGAAAGCCGTCGCCAGAAGGAATGTGGCGACCCAGACGGA
>NW_008795129.1:21460734-21481960 GCF_000699145.1 Aptenodytes forsteri
AAACATTGGACCAGGCTGCCCAGGGAAGTGGTTGAGTCCCCATCCCTGGAGGTGTTTAAAGGACGTGTAGATGAGGCGCTTAGGGACATGGTTTAGTGGGCATGGTGGTGTTGGGTTGACGGTTGGACTCGATGATCTTAGAGGTCTTTTCCAACCTCAATGATTCTATGATTCTATGATTCTAAATTACCTTTTTCCTACACAGCTTTTACAACCCTCTTATAATGGCATTGCTACAACTAACTCTCTTTTCTTTCTCCTCGTGGACAATTTTTTTTTTTTTTAATTTTTTTTTCCCTAAAAGCTTAAAGCTTTATCTCTCTACCTACTGCCCAATTCCTGTTCTGGAGTATGTTCTCTGTCTTCAGGAACAAGCTTAGGAATATTAATACTCCGGCATTTATCACAAGTTATGGAAGAAAAGCCCTTAATCAAAGACACTTGGGCATGTATGTGAAGGTTACCTAGTACATTATGATAGATGACCCTCCACAGATTCCATAGCTCACCTATTTTCCGATTTCATACTGTGATAAGCCTGCCCATCTTATAAAGATATTAATAATTTAACCTGCTCCATTACTGTTAATATCTGAGAGATGTGTCTGTTGGGGAAAAATGATACACTTATGAACTTTCTGTAGTTCAATAAAATTGATCAATTCTTGAGTCAGCTTTTCCTCTGAAGCTAATTCCCGAGTAATTTATTTTCACTGATTAAATCTGCGGTCTGAAAGTAGGAGTTAGCAGATCTACATGAGGAAAACACAATCAGCTGCATTTGCAGGTGGAGCCCAAACACCCTGTAGAATCTAATGGAACTTGCATTGAATGAGATAAATGGTATATGTATTTGTGTTTACTTACAGAAAAACAGGGAATCAGTCCAATACTTTGGGTGTTCTTTGCATTGATATCATGTTCTTCTGATGTTCTACGGAATGCAGCCTTTCATAATCACAAGAACATGATAATCAGTGAAATTATGATTGTATTGATTTTACTGGTTTAGCTGGAGAAGGAAGGATGCTACTTTTTGTGGGATGAAGAGAGAAAATGTAGCATTTCTACTGTGAAAAGCAATTACACCAGGCATCAGCTTAGAGTCATTCTGTAGCTACCGTTTGTCTAGTGCTCTGAACTAACTCATTAAGAATTTATAAGTTAAGACTAAACATCTTCGAGTCTACTGAGGAGGAAAAGCAGATGAAAGAAATAGCTGCAGCAATATACACGTATGAAAGTAGCGTGCCTGTAATTAGAAACACCATCTCTGGAATGATTTCCGAATCTGATTACAAAGGATGGACAGATCTTTTTGGACAAGAAGGAAAGGCACAGACATGGAAATGGAAATCACTGTATAAATGCTGGGCAGTAGAAAAAATTATCCAGACATACTTTGAAAGGAAGGGAATCTTCTCAGGACAGTAGCTCCTATGACATTGTTCTGTGTGGATGTATTCCAATTGCATTCTGCCAGTGCCTGGCTGTTAGTGCAACCTTTCAGGAAGGACAGTTGTCTGCTAGGTTTAGGGCAAATTTTTAAACTTATTTTAACTTTCAATTACAGCAAAAAATCCACATTGGTTCCTGACCAGATCTAAGGATGGAAAATAGATATGATTTAAAGCTATTTTTGCATCTTGCTAGCTTGTCTGAATATAAGTTGTAAATCGTGACAGCATGGGACAGCACCTTGATTTCTACTAATGAAGTTCTGTTCTACTGACATAACCCTGAATAAGCCATTGAGGAAGTAATAATCCTTGAGCTGACAGCATTTATGCATGCAGTGATTCCTTGGGTGCACAGCCTGTGTTTTAGCTCGTTCACAATGCCCTTGGTGGACCACATGTTGAGAAGCAGTAATGTGTATTTCAGGAGGCGCTCTACAATCTCATTATTACAGGGTAGAAACACCGAATGTTACAGACCTTCAACATTTATATGCTGTTTTAAGGAGGTCCATTTGCTTCTAGATCCCTTTTCTCAGAAAAGTGTATTTCTGTAGGGAAGCATAATCAGCCTTCTTTCATCAAAGATGGATACAGAAACCCCAGAACACGTACTGGGAGATGGGAGCTGAGGTTACTCATATACTCCATGACACTTCAATCCCAGGCTCTCTACAGCACAAAACCAATGAGCCTTCACTAAACTGGTATTCAGATTTTTGCAAAATTAAGCAAGTAATGTGAGGTATTTCTGTCACAGATCTTTTGGGCTTGATTTGAATTCAAGCAAGGACTTAGGATGACGCCCCCTGAATTTACAAGCTATTCCTCTGTTTCTTCTCGTTAACCTAACAAATTGCCATAGAATGGAAACTGAAAGCTAAAATATCATTCAGCCCATATGCCTAATTTTTACACTGAAGATTTATGTGTGAGGTTAACTACATAATTATCCTGCTTAAGGGTATTGCTGGGTTTCTGAATTAAGACTGATGGCATAGATGAACAAGTAAAGGTCATTCTTTGACGCATTAGTTCTTTGTTGATCGACAATTTAACACACAAATACTTTGTATTTAGCATGAAACCTCTTTCATGAAAATCACATCCCACTGCCTGTCTTTATAAATATTAATTCACAAAATGCATGTACTTTGTGTAGCTCCTGACAGCCTCCGTGGTGGAACTGACAAGTTAGTCAAAAAGAGAGAAGTATGAAAAAAAAAGGGCTGTAAAGTTTACTCCAAGGTGTCAAAGGGCGTTAAGATACGTATTTAAATATAGATTTCTACTGAGTTGCAGAGCATAAGGATCAAGTTGAAGACAGTGCGATAGATGAAGACGGAACCGTCAGCAGTATATTCAGATCTTAAAATTCACACTGTAGGTGGGAATCCTCCCAAAAGGGCTATGACAAAACAAAACTGCATACAAGGAATTAGGTTAGAATTATCAAATCAAAACAAACAAAAAACCCCCAAAACCAAACCCAAAAGCAAATGATCGTTAGACAGTTTCTGAAGAAAAGCAGGGACTACGTGCCAAAAAATGCAGAGTCTTTGAAATGAGAAAGTACAAGAACTGGCAAAGGGATACATCAAGAGATATTGCTAGATTAATGGAAACTGAGATAGGAAGAAGGCATATGTCCATAAGCAGGAAATCAAGAGAGATTTTTGAATAGTTGTTCTGTTCTTTGAGGAGCTATGTCAAAATTTTCCTAGCAAATCAGTAAGTACTGAGCCAGATGGAATGAAAAGGGGGAAGGTACTAGGGAAGACGAACTGCAGAGCTGAAGAAATTGCCAGGGAAGTCTGAGGAAATAACTGAACTGATAAATAAAGCCAGCTTTGCTTTCGGGTATGATGCACAATTCCTAGCAAAGCTCTGGTTTCTGCAGACATGAGTTCAGAGATCACTGGTGTACCGGAATTCACAAATCGTGCTGGTGAAGGATCAGCACAAGGAAATTCTGAGCCTTGATAAAACATTGTGTTAGAGGGAAACTGTTCCCCTAATTCCCATGAAAAAGGACAAAAAATTGCATTTATCCTGCTAGCACCATGCTAAAAAGCTGATGTGCTTATCAGCATACTGACCCCTTCTTTCCTACCTGCTTTGGTTATTCTATTACCCTTTTTATATGTAGACCTGAAACTGCATATGCTGTGAAGGGGCAGAGGTTTGGTTTCCTCAACACATGAATATAACGTATCAGTGTCTGTCCATTGGAGTCCAACACACTTGATCTTCAATTCCAGCCATTCAGTTAGTCCAAGGGGCAAATAATTCAAATGAGCAGTCTGTACTGAAATAGTCCTTGTATAACTCCTTGTATAACAAGGTAACTTACTGTATATCACAGAGACAGTAGCATCTCTTGAATTGCTGTTTTTTCTTAGGTGCTTTGCCTTTATACTGCAAAAAACGAGCATGCAAATCTGATTTCAGTGATTAGGTGATCTGCCCACTCTGCTTAGCTACTAAGAAGTCCCAGATTCCTGCCACTTCTCAAAAGAATCTGCAGCTTAGAAACATGCTATAAAACATTTATCTTGATTCAGGGAGATCTATATCCACTGTACTAGTGCACGTTATAAGAAAATCTTTACAGAGCTGGATCATTAATTTCAAGAAAAAAGAGAATGTATCAGAAGATATAGAGGAATTTTTCAAAATGGGAACAGGCAAATGTCAGTACATATCAGAGGTCACATATTTCAAGGACCTGGCTAAACTCTAAACATAATGCTGGGATTCTTTGTCTGCCTCTGTTAAAACAGTACAATGAGTTCCCATATAAAGATGTCAAAAGGGTTTTATTTAATTCACCTTCTTAAAAATCTTTTCTGTTGGTGCTATACATGTTGTAGTGTGGCAATACAGAAAAGCTATAGACAGATTTGTTGCAGTCTGCTTTTGATTTGGTTTCAATAATAAAAACTCATCCTTTCTTATTTTGGGTCTCATTTCTTATTTTTTACAATCTGATCACTTGACAAGGATTACAAGAGAAAAAATCTACATTCTAAAAGTGTATCAATTTGTGTATACAATAATGCTTTGAATCCAAATTTATTAAACTATACAATTTTTTAATAAATAAAATTCCGGTTACTTTAATTGTATTAAATTATATGTGGTTCTATTCTTATATGTTATGGTAGCTCCATATACAGAATACAGAATATTCTCCTGGAATTTAACCAGTTAACTTTGGCTATGTGATTTACTTTCCATTTCAGTATTATAATAAAACATCTTTCATATCTCAATATCCAAATGGTGTATACACACTTTTACTTTTTCTTCATAATACTTAATCCACATTAATTGTGTTTATTATAGAGGTAACTGCCTAGATTTGAAGAGCATTGACTTCCAGTAACTCAAAAAGTAATTTCATTTTTGTGGGACCAAAACAGGGTAGTGGCATTACTGAGGGATAAGTTGACTACATAAATTTATCTACTTTCATTTGAGCAACAGAAAAGTGGACTAGCCTAGAACACCATGGCGTTGAATTTATTAATTTTTTTTTAGATTCACTACTACACCACAGAAAGCAAGTTAATAACTTCATAATTTCATAATTTATATACTTAAGACAGCAGACAAAACCAAAGTTCACTTGTTATTAAAAACAGGGGGTGGGAAAGTGTTTTGTGCTTACGTTAACTAAAATACAAAGAAATGTTACTTTAAAAATTTTCTTTGGTAGTAGAAAAGTGACATTTCAAAGCTGTTTTTAGAGTACAGAAATCGTGAGCATGCTGGAGCAATATTATATTTTTCTTTATCCACAGCATAGTTAAGGCTGGGAGGCAAAGATTTTACTTGAAATATTATTTGTACTTTTTCACTGCACTTCAGGAAATTATATTAGTCCTTGCATTTATTTATTTTGATCATCCTACAGGTAATCTACACAGTCATTGAGCAAACAAAATCACTCAGTATGTCCATCAAAGATTATCCATTTTCATAACATTTTTTAACAGTCATCAAGCTACATAAAAATTGAAATGCTTCCTTGGAATATGCAGCTGTATGTTTTATGGCTGCTTTGATGTGAGGTGATACCGGGCAGACTATCTTACCACTTCTTTAATGAAAGATGTAATGATTGAATCTCTGTGTTAAAATCTCTTGTTCTTTAGAAATTATTTAGTTGAAATTTTCTGTGGATATGAAATTGCTACGTATTATGCACAATATTTCAAAGCTTTCCTATTCAAAATAAAGGAATTTTTGAGAATATCAGGGTGCAGTTTCATAACTGGGTTCATCGTCTCAAGGGGTTATCTAACTTGACCTCCTCCAGCTGCGAGTTCCCTCCTGCTTCTTTGAGGAAGCATTAGTATTCATGAAGTTCTGCGTGAATCATCAGACCGAAAATGTAACCTCCAAAAATTAAATGGTTCATTTTCATCTGAGTAGTGAAATGACTGAATTTACCCTATGGGCCACATAACACTAGCAATAATTTAAGGGTAATTATGTGTGAGCAGGAAGGATGGGATGGTCCCTTTTGGTAACAAAGCAGGCTTAGTTTGGCTTGTTGTCTTCTGAGACAATTTTGGGACAGCCTTTGCATGCTGATTACTTTAGAAGTGTGGGCTTGTGGTTCACAGAGCTGCGGTGGTCACATCATGTGGCCTTCTTTGGACCTGAGTATGAGAAAGCAATTCAAAAGAATTTCTAGACTTCAAAAGGCAGACTAACTTAGGGCACCTAGTCCAATCATAGAATCACAAAACCATAGAATAGTTTGGGTTGGAAGGAACCTTTAAAGGTCATCTAGTCCAACCCCCAGCCATGAGCATGGACATCTTTCACTAGATCAGGTTGCTCAAAGCCCCATCTAACCTGACTTTGGCAACCTATGTATCAAGTACTGTTCAAATCTGCATTCTTGAGAAGTCTCGACTACCAACCGTGGAACAGGAAAACCTCAGCTGGAGTTCTCATGAGAATCCTCACTTTTAAAATAGAGTAAATTAAACCCCTCTGTTAACTCTGATTTTTAAAAATTCCTTCAAATAATAATGTTTGCATTTCTATTGTTGATGGTTGTAATGATAGAGTAATGATAATACTCTTTCCTGTTTTCAGATTACTACACTCCAGAAACACCTGTCGTAACTGGATCCAGCTGCTGCTATGTGCCAACCTGAAGTACTTGAGAAGTTCCACACCCAAGAGGAAAAACACCTTGCGTCATCTCAGCCCCTTCTGTAACCAGACTGCTGATCTAAGGAGAGACAATCACAGATTCTAGGAGATGTTGTGCATAGAATAATTTGATAATGGTCTGTTTTTCACCTTCTAGGCAACTGCAGTTACACTACAAAATGTAGTACACATTCTTGAAAAGAGAGGTTATAACGTCATTTGAAGGGAAAAGTCTGATACAAATGTATATTCATATGTGACAACTTCTTCCCTGCTCTGCTGTACCAGCACATATGGTTCTAAAAATGTGCTGCTTTATCTGCTGATTCAATACCTACATAATTTAGTCACTTACCAAAATTTCTTTCCTGGGATCCTTGCCAAAAGTTTAAATCCAGAGTGATGGTAGTTTTTCTGAGAGGATTATATCTCCACAAAGCGCCAGAAAGACTGCATTGGGAAGCTGTCACATAGTCATGCTTCTAGAGCTGTATATGACAAAGCAAAAAGCTTTAATGTCACTATTAACAAATGTACTATCACTCAGCCTTATCACCTCCTGACAACCTGTGACTCCCTCTTTCTAACTTCTTTTTATGTTCTCACTATCCGCAGGTACCTATCACTACAATAGCATTTGCTGCACACAAAAAAAGAATTTAGACCAACTGTCAAGGCTCCCTGGCTAATCTTCCATTTCTTTTTACCTTTCAAATGTAAATTATCCAAATGCAATGTTTTTCAAATCTCCTCTGTCCAAAACTTTAGGGATGTTCAAAACCCATCTCTGGTCCACCAGGAAAAATAATGACTCCTGCTACACTGGATTCCATGGAGCTAATATGAAGTATCAAAAAAAAGTGAGTTAACATTTGGATTTGTGAAAATAATATTTAGTTGATTGTAATGTAGATTATACGAGTATAATTTCACATGCAAAGAGCAATGAGTCAAGTTACAAAAGAGGTTTGAAAATAATGAGCCTTTGCCTCAACATATGTTATTTATTCTGTAGATATTAATACTTGTCTTCAATAATTCATGACCTGTGTTCATTTTTGTGGGATCCCAGTGTTTTCTGACACAGTCTCGCCCCCTGACAAGGGAGGGATGAACAGAACAGAAGCTCACATGTGGAAGATTACTGAGTTTTGTAACATTGCAGACCTGAGCTGCTACTGGGAAGCCAATATGTAAGGAGCAAGTGCTTCAGGAAGAAACCATCTGGAGCCTTTAGACAGTTCAATATGTAATTCTAGTAATACTATAGAGTTTTTTAACACCAGTTTCTGTAATGATTTATGAGAGCTAAGAGTTTATAGTTAGCTATGCGTGTACTACAACTATATAGGATATAGCTTCAGAGCTACATCCTTAATTGCATTTTTACACAATACTTCTTGTCTTTTGCAAGCGAAGCTGTTTTTTACTATGTGAGCACAGTTTGTCGGGGTGCAGCGAGGGTGGCTGCAGTGTGGCATGAGTTGTAGATCAAGCCAGGCCTCAGCATCAAGCAGCTCCCAGGGGCAGGGTCTGGCTGCAGCGGTGCCTGGGAGCTCTCCCTGCAGGAAGGGGCAGCCCTGGCCCCCCCGGAGGGGAGACGATGTGCTCAGGGCCCTCTCACATTTCACCAGAAAATTTTCTCTTTTAATTAAAAGCCAAATACTGAGCATTAGGGTTCAGGAATTAATATTCCAGTATCAAGATAACTTTCTTTTCTCTTGCCCTTGCTCGTGTCGCTCCCTACCCCCTCACTGCACCATGCTGGACCATTCCAGCCCTGGCCCCCCCGGAGGGGAGACGATGTGCTCAGGGCCCTCTCACATTTCACCAGAAAATTTTCTCTTTTAATTAAAAGCCAAATACTGAGCATTAGGGTTCAGGAATTAATATTCCAGTATCAAGATAACTTTCTTTTCTCTTGCCCTTGCTCGTGTCGCTCCCTACCCCCTCACTGCACCATGCTGGACCATTCCACTCTGGGGCAGAGTCTATAAACCCCTACTTGCAAGTAAGGATGCCTGTGGTGTACATACAAAAGAATCCAAGCTTCTATGTTAAAAAATTCATTATTTTTAAACCAGTGGCATCATTTTTGAGTAGCTGTGGGACAGGGTGGTGAATTTTAGTATTACTCTTGTGAAAGATGGATATGGTTCTTTCTACTCATTCATCTTTTTGAATGTTGCTATGTTGGCTGATTTTACCCATTTACTTTGATGCTGTCAGGACTAAGGGAAAATTTCTATTCTGGAAAAGCAGAATTGAAGGGAATTAGGTAACTTGTAGGCATTGCCAGGTCGGAATGAAGGGCTTTTCAAGGATCATCAACATATGAATAGGATTACCTTGGATGCACTGGTGACCAGACATATTTTTAGCCTTTGGCAGACAAGAACGGAACCTCTGAAAACAGCATGACTGCCACTCAGAATGTGAGAATTAATATGTCAGGAAACTAGGGAAACATTTTGAACATTACAGAGGGGGAGTTGAAATTTTTGGAGAAGGGGACAACGACATGGGCAGTGTCAAAAGCAGAGATATATTTTTAATTTTTTTTTTTCCATTCGGATTTAAGGATCCTAAAATAACATGTTCCAAATAAGTAATAAATGTTAGGTTGTTTGCAAAAGTCTGCCTGGTGCCACTGCACATTTATGTTGTATTGATTTTGAAAGAAAGAGTTCCTAAATAGAGGCTTGTGTTCATTTGAAGCAAGCTGGGTGTCCTGGTGAGAAACAGGGGCTGTGAACGTAGCAACAAGTTATGAGAAGCAGTGATTGCCTAAGATTTAAAAGTGAAATGGTGCCCCTGCCAGAGGAGGGATTGGCTGATGTCAAAAAGCGCAATCTTCAAAAAGAATTTTAGCTCTCTTTTAAAATTTTACCTCCTTTTACAGCAACGTTTAATCATTACCGTTGACTTGTGAACTAACCTTTGTACGCTTATAGACAATAACGCCTGGGATCTGCTAAAATCTGTAATACAGCAGAAGTCTCTAGGCTTGACTGCATTCTCTCTCAAGAGGTTGTAAGTCAGCTTGAAATACCTCTTCCAAATGCGATGTCACTCTTAGTGCCAAGCTCATGAGACTAGGTAGCATATAGTATCTTGTACATGTAAATAGGTGATGAGAGTTTAATGATCTTATGGTTTAGATGACTTCATTTAAAATGAAGTAATTTTAAATATAAACTTTAAATGAAGTTCATTTTTAAATATGTTTCACAGTGGGATTATTTTTAAGCCTAACTAACAAATGTTGTCAGACTAGCTTAAAACAAAGGAAAAGTGAAATCACAAAAAATGACGTGTACATGTAAATAGGTGATGAGAGTTTAATGATCTTATGGTTTAGATGACTTCATTTAAAATGAAGTAATTTTAAATATAAACTTTAAATGAAGTTCATTTTTAAATATGTTTCACAGTGGGATTATTTTTAAGCCTAACTAACAAATGTTGTCAGACTAGCTTAAAACAAAGGAAAAGTGAAATCACAAAAAATGACGGAATTAGAAAGCATTTTAACCCTCATAAGAACTAAAGTCTTAAAATATTTTAAATTTCTTCTGTTCATCTGCCTTTATTTTTATATCCCTGAATAGCATTATACTCAACTGTATCATCATACGTAGGTACCTCATAAAGCAATTTATCCCATCATAAAATCTGTACCAAAAATGGACAGGATGACCTCCTCTCTGAAGATGTTTCTCTCTCTACATTGACTATAAAGTATATATTCCATATATATGACTATAAATGACCATCTTAAATTACATAACATATGAGATGACAAATTGAGGTGATACAAATACCATGTTGAATTCAGATTCTTGGATAAACATTCAGAGTTAGGGTTTTTTTAGGATCCCAGTTTCTAGGAAAGTTAACAGGGCTTAAATGAAAAATGCTTTTCAGATTGGCCCTTTTTATACCTGACATCAGATATCAATCCTTCCCCATTTCTTCTCTGACCTGCCAATAGAGATGTAAACTTCCTGGACCAGGACTGTTCCTTATTATAAGAACACCATATAAGACAGCAACACTGATTTAATTTTATTCTTTAAGAGCTGTTTGCAATAGGATTGATAAATAGTGTTAACAATAGAATGTATTATGTATTTTAATGTTATATTTATTAGCTTATTAGCTGCTGTACAATCTCCAATCTGCCACAGTATGGAAGTGCAAAAAACTGAATGACAACTTAAGATTGGTTTTACTCTGGACTTGTGTAGCATAGAAATGGAATAGGTATGTACAAAGATTATTTCTAAAGTAGCAAAATATGCTAGGGGAAGAGAAGGGGAATTTCCTGTGAAATTCATCGCGTAAAATAGCATAAAAGGAACATCGTTTTCTGTTATATGTCATCTGACTTTTCCACAAGGATCATTAAAATGTGTGTGGGTTAGTGCAGGAGGGGACAAAAAGCTAAAAATGTTTTAGCAACTGTTAAAGCATCTTAGGTAGGTTGCTTTGTTTACTGGTGCATTTTCAAACATGTTAAAGGTTAGAAACACTAGGGAGAAAATGCCTATGTAACTTTTCCCCTCCTCTCTCACTGAGTCCCACGAATATGAAATGAAAGCATTCTTCAAGGTATTTTTAAAATATGTTCGTATTTGAAAAGTCAAAGGCCTTTTTTTAAATAGTAACAACATCTTAAGAAGCTGTTCATTGACACAGATCTGAGGGGTCTCAATAAGGAATTAAGTTATGAATACATGCAAGAGGCTTTTCTCTAAAAACACTAACAGCCCTGAGCCAAGATGCACAGAGTAAATATTGAAAATGTGATTACTACAATCTGTAGCTTCTCATATGGCAAAGAAGGGGCATTTCCTAGGTATACTCTTGCAGCCACACTAGGTATAAATCAGCAGAGTAGCATGGCTTGTTTGTGCTCCTTTTTGTAGCAGTGACTGATGTTTTATATCGCACTGATCATTAAGCATAAGGTACCAGAGGTGGATCTCATAAAAAGAAGTAATAAGGATGTATTTTTCCTGTGTGGAACAAATCCAGGTAATTTAAAAACCCCACGTGTTGCTTGCACCTGCCATATGTAGTTTCATGACCGAGCAGAAGATGCCATTTATAACTGGCATTAGAACTCATTAGAGCAGCATTTGTTCCCATCTTCTTTCAGGGATTTGGACCCTGAATCCCAGGGCTTTAGTTAAACCTCTCTGAGACATGCCCTCTTGTCTCCTGAGCCACTTCTGACCTGTCACTTTAACCTCTCTGTAGTCGAGCGTGATTTTCCCTTTTGCAAAAGAGATAATCTTGCTAGTTGCTGCATATTTTATTATCATACAGGTCTCTCACCATCACAGAACAAAGATTCCTGGGATTTTTTTTTATTATTAGATGATAAAAAATTTTAGCCATGTTCTGTTGCAGCCCACTTCTAAATTACATTTGTTGTCTCTTTGAGATCTCACATCCTTCAGAAGGCTCCTGACCAGTTTGAGCCAGGATGCTGTCAATAACAGATCACAAAAGTAGACAGGAGATGAGATGCTGAAATTCAGTCCTTATTTAGTTAGGTTTTCATGCTAGAGATTTGTGTTGTGTTCTGTTCCTAACTCAGCTTTAGTGTTGGCCCATGTAATCGGTTGCACACAGCATATTTGCTTCCCTTCTGGATTCCCGAACAGATGATTTGCAGCTGGCTTGACAGTAATGTGCTGTAGGATCTTCCAGGTCGGTTCCCCTTCATCTGATGGATTCTTACCCGTGCGTGCTACAAATTCCCATACCGTATGGACGTTCATCTCAGCCAAAGGTATTTTGTTCGGTGGGCCTGGGTGTCTTTTGCTTTTCTTAGATTGTATAGGTCCTGCCCATCTGTAGTTACTAAATTCTAAGTAGAATAGATATACATTGATCAACAGGAGATCTAGATAAATCCTCATAAACTTTTTCCTCTTTTGTTACTCAGCTCAGTTTTTGGTGCAGTTACAATTCTACACAGTAACCAAGGTGTTTGCATAAGGTTAGATGGAAAATAGGAATTAACCTTTATATAGCACTGGGACTTATTTCCCATTTCCTGGTCTTCTACTTGGTTCTTCTTCACTAGTAAAGGCATCCTCCTTTCAGAAGTGAACCACTACAAAACCAGAGCATAGGAAGCACAAATATAAACGAGGAGAAACATTTCTTTTTTACAGTCTTCAAATAGTCACACCAGCTGTCTCAGACATCTATTTTAGCATTCACACTCTCATTTCGTCAATAGAAAACCACAGGAAAAGGGATTCAGGGAAGTAGAATGTGAATGAACGAGAGCTGTTAGCGTGGTGACTGGACAAACAGCTCTGTTGGACTGTCTGTGGTATCCTTCTCTGGTACCTTGCATGGTTTTTGTGGAAGAGTGGATGGAGTCAGCAAAGGATCGTGTCATAGCAAAAGGGTCTGAAATGTATCCAAGCCAGCTCCAGCGAATAACCTACTAGGCACCCAGTGGGCTGATGAATCTTTTCTGAGGTTTGGTAACCTGAAAGCCTGAATTGATACAAAAGCATTTACTGGTCTCAGTATTGCAGCTGGTGTCTGAAGATGTGTCTTCATTAGTGTATTAGCACCAGGAGAGTGCTCTTTGAGAGAATCTCCTGATCATTTCCATTTACCGCATTTTGGTTGATGACATTGTGTCTCAGAGCACAGAAGCTGAGTTTTATTTGGATGAAACTAAACTAATCCACCTAATCTGGACACTGGAAACTCATCTAATTCGTAAAAACTCATCTAATGAATGCCCTCATGGGCATTCAGTTCAGGGCACCAGCCTAGATACAGTGTGGAGCAACCCTCCCAAATGTACATAACAGACATCAAACATTCAGCACCGTTTCACGCTACAGCCCCGCTCCTAATAGGCTGTGCTACCTGTTAACATATATACATATGCAACACATACTAGTAAGGATGAGAATATTGCCCTGTTTTCAAAATTTCCCCCCAGGCATTCCTCATGAAAAGAACTCCAGAACAGCTAAAAGATAAACACAGATGTTACAGTAAGATTTTGCTCTGCTGGGATCCCCTTTGTTTACCACATAACTTGTTTCTCTTTTTCAGAGGCTCCACTGATATAATCACAGCTGAAAGCACAGCACCTTAGCCCTAAGATTTTCCAGTTCTGCCCAATCCTGAAATGAATAGTTTGAGAGTTTCTGAGCTTCTCTTTTTCGCTCAAGAAATGTTGCAGCAAATATAAAATCATTTCAGCATCCCATAAAGTTCCCACCCCCCTTTCATTTTTGAAGTGATCCCTACATTGAGCTGCACAGTCTTGCTGAGGTAAAATGTGGCTTGTGCAACTCCATCTCTCTGTGGGACATTATTCTACTCATTTGATGACAGCCTTCAGAGCTTTTATCACTACTCCGTGACTTAAAAATCTGCTTGTTGCAGGGGCAGCCTCCCATCTGCTTTGCTATCGGCACGCAAAGTCAACTTACTACAGACGCAAGGGTGGGGGGATGTTGAAAAAGGAAAGGAAAGCTGACTGTTTCACTGTAATGCCCCTTTCATTAGACGTGAGGTCATTTGCTGTGCAAGCAGCGAAACTGTCCCTATTCTCCATGTGTATGCCAAGATCTGCCAATTTGGGAAGAAGCTGGTAGTTCATAGAGAAATTACTGTTTCAGTAAAGCTGATCAGACACTCTATGTTTCTGTGGAAAATTATTGGGTCCGTCCCATCCCTCCCCCCCCGCCCCGAGAAGCAAAATGTTTCTACTGTTTGGCCTTGCAGGAAAAATAAAAATAGATTTCCCAGAAATTAGATCCTTTCAATGAAGAAATTCATTGAATCTAAACCCTGCATTTTCCAGCTTTGATAGAGACTTTTCAACCTGCTCGTTTGAACTATTTTTTGAAACATAGAGGAATTTAAAAACAAAACATTAATGTTTACTGCAATGATATTTTGAACACCTATAAATGACAACTTACTTCTGCTTTACGTTTTTACATATCTACTAAATGTACCCAATCGTTCTATCTTTTATTAAAAATGACATCCACTTGCAACACAAGCTCTAAGATTGCTTAGCACATGTAAATAACTTGGAAATATGAGGATATTTTTGTTCATGTTTCACAGTTCAACATTCCGGCTGGAGAAGGTCACCCAGAACTCAGCACCACCTTGGAGTTTCTCGGCTCCCACTAAAGGTAATTGACTTGCCTGAAGACATGCAGGTTACTGGGGAGAGAACCTAGATCTTTGGGACTTATGGGAGAGAACAAAGAACCCAGGTTTTTAATCATAAGTTGAAATAACACTGAATGTCATTGCTGCCTTTGCCCTAATGATGGCAATACAAAATGCAAGCTTTTGAGAGTAGGTATTACAGTGTTTACTATGGCAGCCTGTATGACAAAAGCTATTTTACTACAGATACGTTGCAGGAAATATATTTAAAATTATGCAGTAAATAACAGTAAATGAAATAATAGATAGCTTTCCCATATGGCATGGCAAGGTTTGATTCATTCAACAATTTGCGCTATTACTTTCATAAGTATATATGCAAAGTAGTGTATATGATACATTCTGTAATATCAAGTATGTTATTTAATGTTTATGCAATTCTTTTAAGGATTACAAGTAATTCTTACAAGGCTAAGAACTCCAGAGGCTACGGTGCTTTGGTAAGAAACTGGTAGCTTCATCTCAATTTAGACTGTAACGGCTTTGTATGCCTTTGAAATTGATATTCTCTTCAAAGAAAAAAGAGCTTTAAATGTTGGGGTTTTTTTCCCTCTTTCAGCTTGGAGCTGTTTTGAAATGAATTTTGGGTAATTTTGCCTAAAAAGAGTGTTCTAAATTTTAAAATGTTAATATAAATACTGCATGGTGTCTGTGTAAAACAGGTGCCCACTGTACACAGAACTGTTTATGTCTGATCTCTTGAACATCAAAAGTTTCAGACTGTTGTAGAAGGGGCTTTTGTTGTAGAAGGGGCTTTATAAAAGAGAGCTGGATGACTCAATTAAAATTGTAAAACATAATGGCAATATACAGTTACATCTCAGGAGTTGAACTGAAGTCTTTTTTCTCTCTCAACCTCATTTTGATCTATATGTATCATTATCATCTATACAGAGCTGCAGGGTTTTTTAATACCTGATTTTTGATGCCTCTATTTTTTTGATTTATTTATTCAAGGCACTTTACATTTCAGGGAGTGATTCAGGCACTTTAAACACCCAGACTGGCTGCTCACATGTTTTCTGAGCCTTATTTTCTGTCTCTAGATACAAAATAAGTTGCTCTAACAGGTTTATTGGCTAGAAGGAAACCTCAAAGCTTTAGCCTCACTTTTCTATTCTGTTGACAACAGTTTAGCATTGCTCTGAGAGCTTGAAAGACATGAAAAATTTAAAAGAAGCTGTGGCTCTGTGCCACAATCAAGAAACACAGATTCCTCCCTTGCAGAAACTTGTGCTGTGGACTCTTTTTCATCATGTGTCTGATGCAAAGATGTATGCCTGTCTTGTGACCTACTGTTGGAGGACAAAAGGAAGACTCAGATCTCCCAGTGATACCTTTAGAGATGGAAACCAGTGAACACTTACTTTCTTTCAAAAACCCTGCTCCGCATGACTTTTTGAAAGTGCTTTGGATATAAATTGAAACTGGGCTAATTTGGATTACCGTTACTACAGTGTCTACCTAGACAGCAGGTAGCACAGTCTCAGTTTTTCAAAGACTAAGTGCTTCAGCATAGCACTTTCCTCTCAAATTATCCCTGGTAAACCAGTTACAAATTTCTCTTTCTGCCAGGTCTGTGAAGCTCATACAGTTGCAGAAAACTATTGTGCCCTCATTCCCTGAAAGGAAAATTGTGAGCTAAAATCCAATGCTCATGACCTACAAGTACTTCCAGATGGAAAAATGCACCTTTTATACCTATAAAACATTTGTTCTGCAATATTTGCTACACCTTTCCATTACTATCTTTTCCCAGTTTACAGCAAACTGAGATTATGCTTTTTTAAATCATTCATCATGTAAATTTAAATTTAAACAAGGTAAACATAAACTTTAATGCCCTTCTCAAAAAGTCACTAATCAGATTATCGCAATAAGTAAATAACACAATTGTTGTGTCACAAAAACACAACAATAAATAAGTGGGAATATTGCCAATACTTCAGAGACCACTGAAGATTCACT
The DNA here is from genome assembly GCF_000699145.1 of Aptenodytes forsteri. Lineage (NCBI taxonomy): Eukaryota > Metazoa > Chordata > Aves > Sphenisciformes > Spheniscidae > Aptenodytes > Aptenodytes forsteri. Next base: position 21,477,576 of record NW_008795129.1, read on the forward strand.
GGTATGCCAATAAGTAGCTTGTCAAACTGCATCTAATGTCTTCTCATTAAAAAAAAATATCTATACCCTTACACCACCACAAGTTAATGAAATATTAACTTCATGGTATATCCAGATGCTTCCTTTAAATACAAGGCAATAATAAACCCAAACAATGTTTTCTAGGCTAGGATCTAAAGTCCTGAAAGAAGTGATGGGAATTTTCAGCCCAAATTTTCAGCTGAAAACAATGCTGAAACAAATCACAACCCGAATCCCTTGTTCAACAGTGGCCTCCTCCACTACACCACTAAATACTTTGTTTGCTAGTGTAAATCTGAAGAACTGCTTTTTTCACTGCCTCTAGCAGGAATTAGAGACATAGCCTTTCAACTGCTCTTTATTGTTGCAGAAACTTACAGTGGAGGACAAGTCACAGTCCCTTCAGAAATAATGAGAAATTGAGGTTATTTTCGGATTATATTGATGTAAGAATGCTTTGATATTTTTGTACAACTATAAATCTAAACTTCTCTCAATTCCAGTTCTTGAGTATGAAAAGGATCACTCCTATTAACTATGTTAATACCAGCATTAAAACATCAGCTGGTAATTTATCCCCTTTCTCCATCAAGATCTATACTGCAGTCCAGTAAATGTGTTTTAATTATCTGGAGCAAGAAAATGGGGCTGGGAAAAAACATAATTCTTTGAAGGAGGACAAGAAACAAAAAAGAATGGGGAAGAAGAAGAACAAGAAGAAGAAGAAAAGGGAAGACTCAGAAGAGATATGGAAAAAGAGAATCAGAAAATCACGGAGGACTGAAAAGTAAGGGTAATTGAACTTGTAATTTGGCTCCAAGAATTCATTCATTCAATTTATTCCACCCAAGTGTAGGAAACTTGGATAGAATGCCAGTATCCAAAAAACTATGTCCAAATGTCAGGAATGTTGGGCAAAATGGGGATCCACAGTTTTGGAACCACCTAAAAAAAAAAAAAAAAGTGCATTTTTCATTACTATTACTAAAGTTAGACTTCTATTTTGGTATATACAAATAATGAATATTTCATGTCCACTGTTTAGAAAATACTCATTATTTTTTACTAGCAGAAAACAAGACAAGATGATATGAGTTCCAATAGTCAACTAGTAAAAAAATTACAAGATTGGAAGACAAAATGAGAAGATTGAGGATCCTGAGAAAGGGAAATTCTTTTAAGAATTTTAATAATTAGAAAGCAGTCTGATGTGTTCATGTGTTCTTTTTTGCCACATTCAACACAAATCTAGCATAACTGATTACTTACCACATTCATACATTATCATTAACAACACTGGGGACCAAAGAGGGATGAATTAGTCAAGTAAAAATTGTATAAATAGACACTTGAAGACATTGTTTTTTCACATCTTCCTCTAAAAGTAGCAATTCTCTTTTATTTGTACTACTCTTTTACATAAAAAATTCAGTAGGAAAAGGAAAAAAAAAAATCTCTCAGAATAATCAGTGAAGTCAACCTAATGGAAGGAAAAAAAAAGAGCTCTGTTGCTTTCACAGGAGTTTTCCAGTGTGCTTAATTAAATGCATTCCTAAAGATTTTAAAGCATTTTAGCTAATGTATATCTTTGCAACTTTACAGTGCCAGCCCAGTGAGTTAACTCTGGTAAGTACCTACTGCTTCCTCGTACCCCACTTCCAATGAAGTTGAGTTAAATATTCCCTCTAGAACAAATTAGAGCACAGAACATGTCAAGCCTTCCACTAAAAGCCTTGGAAACTTTAACAGAAAGCCTGTTATATTTGTGGGCTGAATTGCTAACAAAGATGCTCTGTTCTTTTTTGTTCATGGAGACTAAACATTCAGAGTAATATTCGGGTCTTTCCTAAAACCCAACAATAAGTAGCTAAACATTATTACTCCTGTGCTACCACACTGAATATGATAAATACACAGAACTAATTTCAATAAATATAGAATTCTGTAGGAATCCCACAATTTCATTCTAGTTTGAATTGATATCCCTTTCAAAACTGTGTAATTTGTGGTTGAATCCACAATAGGATCCTTTTGTGGGTATTTGCACAGCAGAAGGAGATCTTTTTGCCAAAAATAGTTCTACAGTTCAGTATTTACACACAGCAGTATTGGTATAGTGTAAAGTTAAACAGCTTTCTTTCTACCATCAAACAGTATAAAAGCTTATTCTTTAGAATAGGTTGATTAAAATCTGTCTGCAGTTGTAGAAAGCAATATATATATGAACTGATTTTGCTCTAGTTTGCTCAATTATCATTATTTACAAATCAATACATAAAATTTCATAATATGTTTTAAAAACCAAATAAATATTTAATATTTGCCTTAGGCTTTCCCAGGGAAAATTGCCCAGCAACAGAATTGCTTATTTCTACTTCTAAGAGAAGACACAGTTGCCTCATAAAATGAAACCTAAATATTGATTACGTACCTAAAGCGGCCAGCATCCACATTGCTATAGCCTGGACTGGCACCAAGCTTAGTGGACCTAATTTAAATCAGCTGCCTATCATTTTACTGCATCGTTATCAACAACAGTTACCATTTTCCACTTACATATGGCAGTCAATCACTGGCTTACCTAGAGAAGTGCATTTAGATTTGCCAACTCATGGAGCTGCTGTTGTCCAGAACTATAGGATTATTACGTAAACGGTGTGTGCTTTCCCTGCTAGGCAACATTAATGGCTGCTGATCAAACTGGCTTGGAACAGACTGCTTTATGTTGTAAGCTGGGATTCAGCCACTGTGTTTAATTAATTAGTAGTCTTCACTTTGAGGAACTACAGCAAGATGTGCAAAATTAGCAGTAACACACGCATAAACACCCAATCCGCTCCTTAGCCTATTCAAGTTGCAGAGCTGCTGATTTTTTATATATAGATAATACAGAAGGCAAAGAAAATGAAAGAAAGTACTGAGGCTGTCACAGTGCGGCTGAAGTAAAAATAAGCACCAAGCTCTCTCAGGCTTTCCCAGCCTACCTTGCAGAAAATAATGAAATTATGAATACATTTTCTAGGCATCTAAAAGGTTAATACTCCTTGACACTTGCCCTGTCCTTCCTCTTCTTGACTACTGGTAAAATATATCCTTTACTATATCTTGGAAATTATACAAATTAAACCACGTATCCTCATTTGACAGAAATCTACATCATGCTAGATGGGCCAGACAGCAATGACTTCTGTATCTAAACAAGCACATAAATTATGACTAAGTAAGTGCTATGAAACATGAATTCCAGGGTTCAAGCTGGGGAAGAAAGTTTTGCCACCTCAGTCACAAGTAGCATAAAGTGTTCAAATCTAATTTCAGTTTGCCTTCAGTGGCATTCATGGAAACTGGTACTAAATCAGGATGTTTCTGCCCTCCTCTGACCCGTGTTACTTGTCTGACAAAACATTGTTGATGTATCCCGATTAGCCATGGAATTAAGAGCACTTCTACTTCTGCAGTTATTGACTGGAAAGTTCAGCATTCAATAAGGTAAAATATTGATGTGAGGATAAAGTAAATTGCTACTTTTGCCATAACGTGGCTGAATGCACCCAACCTCACAACATCACAGAATTTAAAGAGGAATGAAGTCCCTGGTGGTGTTTCCTAGTTCCGGGTTTAGAAATCACTTTTGCAGTAGCTCAGAGCTACAACTTAGAAACTCGTTCTCATCTAGCAGAAAATTCTGTTTCTCCTCCTACATATCACTGACATGATCGGTGGCTGAGGAAGCCGACAGAACAGCAATAAAACATGACTCCTGCTGGGAAACCCCTGACACATTGTTTTTGAAGCTCTCAGATACCGCTGCAGTGAGCACAGTCACCAGAACACAGTGTTCTTCCAGTGCTGGGAATGCAGATCCCTGTGCACTCAAGTGTGCCATTACCGAGTGCGATTCCTAAGGCTGTGCAACAAATGGCATGCTTAAAGGGAAATGCAGTCTGAAGTTGTATTAATACGCTGTCTCATCCCATTTTGCTGTTCCCGGGGCTATTTCCAATAGAATTGGGTTAGAACAAAATCCTGCTCTGAGTAGCTTCAATATTCTGGCTTCTTTATTGCACAAAATCCAGATGAAATGGCTAGTAGTTTCAAAAAATCCAAGTGAAACTTGAACAAATGGTCCTTTATTATTACTGAGTACTAAACCATCAGGCCATATTCAAACTTTGGAGTGTTTGTTTTGCAACTTCTGTCCAATCCAAGTGGCCATTTTATTTTGTTTTGCACTACTCATGTTGTTTGTGCTTGTTCTTCCCTTTACCTCTTATATTTAACTACCCTGTTTCAGTATGTTCTCTTTAGGGTCAAGAGTCATTTGAAATGACGGCAACTGTTGGCAACTTTCTACTACATTTTTT
>NW_008795129.1:21482215-21489673 GCF_000699145.1 Aptenodytes forsteri
TAAAAAAAAAAAAAAAAGAAAAAAAGAAAAAAGTAATTACACAACCATTTCATTGAAGTCAATAAGGCCATTCTTGGCATGAAGTGTTACTTTGGATTAAAGATAGCAGATGTCTGCTTTAAGTCACACTCTCCTATTAAATACTGCACAAGAATACTAAATATTGTAAATGTTAAAGACTTGAATTTATCACAAGTTTATTATGGGAGCATTAATACTTTTACAGCTGTAACCCCACAACAATATACACAGTATATTGAGTACTAAAGCTACAGTGCTGCAAATGTCAACTGGCTCATAAATAATATATATCAATTTCATATATACATGAACTTAATTATTTAGACTTACCAAATTTCACCGAGATGCTGATTATTAGGTGCAATAGTGTGCCGGCTGAAAATACGTCCCTGTCCATCACGGTCAAGCACAGTTATAAATGACATATTTGGAAACACCTAAGCCAGGGTTCAGTAGAGAAATTCCACTGAAAGCAGCTGAAGCGGAGTCCACAGGGCTCGCTGCCTTGGTAGGGTGGGGTGCCCAGGATGCAGTGGGTATTGGCCAGGTTTGCCCGTGGCCCCGTACGGGCAGTAGCACATTTATTGCAGTGTAGTTCTGGGCCACAAGATGGCTCCAAGCACATACATTCAAGCCTAATAAATTTTCAGGCGATGTACTTGACACAATTTCATTAAATGGCAACTACTGAAACACGCTGATACATTAATGTTTAGAAGAACTGTATAATTAGGCACAATTGTGAGTCAGTTGTAGGCACTTGTATTGTAACTAAACAGAAACGTTAACAATTTGCTTTTATAAATGTTTAAATATGTTATCTAGGGCAATTAAGATGTGCTTGGTTACATCATACTGATTGAGGTTTGTAATTCCTTTGAGCTTTGTTCTCTGAAGTTTCTTTTGTCCATCAGAGTATAGGTACTCAGGAAAGAAATCATCAGCAGTATATATGGCACAGCTAACAAGTCCACTGATGATGGGAACTTCCCAGCTGCCATATGCATCTGTCTAGACATGTACAGAAGAAGTAAAATGTTCTCAGTCTTGACTCTGGTTTCCTTAACAAAACCCTCCATGACTTTGGAGTTACTCTAGTGCTAAATCTGCAGCCGAGGGCTCTGCACTGCATCTGGGTGTGCAGTATAGATCAAACTCTCCAGTAAGACCAGCAGTGCTACTTATGTTTCTCTAATGACCAGGACACTTCTTCCCCTAGTCAATCCTTACGAAGTTGTTGAAGGTTAGGAATAGAATGAAGTCTGTCTTTTCATTGACATATACTGATTTCTGAACTGTTGGCACCCAAAGACATTTGTCCTATGCTAGGCAAAGATTGCTGCTAGGCCCTAGAAACAGGTTTTGTCGGTGCAAATGGAATTTTTACATCTCATACAAAATTAACTTACCAAAATTAGCAAGCTAACCTGTAATAGACTAATAACATGTAATAGACAAAATCTCCTGAATTAAACTTTTTAAACTATTTTGTGCTGGCAGTGTTCCACTACTCCAAGAAGTCTAACCAATTCAGAAAGCTAAAATTCTTGACTGACATAAACTGGCAAAAGACAGTTTAAAGTTCAAGCTCTCGGCTGCCACTCCCCTAGAAGAGAGCTCTGCCTGTACTTCAGTCTTGATTGCTCCAGATGTCAATCAGCACAAAGCAGTTACATCAGGGTAACTTTGTCAGTATGCGTAGGGAATCTGGATATGTGGTGTGCAGAAGAGGAAGAGAAAATGAGGGCTTTTCCCCATGGTGACCTAGATTTAAATAGTCAAGCAGACACGAAGAAGAATAAGAGAAGCAGTAAAAGGTAAAAGAAAAAAATACTGACAGAAATAAAGACAGTATAAGAAAAGAGCTAAAATAGCCTTTCATTTATATCTTTGAAAGAATAAGTAGATTTTTTTAATAGATTGTAATTGCTGAAGAATAAAAAGCTACTCAACTGTCATTCCAGGCTTGATTTTAGTGATTGTTTGGCCAACTGTTTTTGCTTAATCATCTGGTTGTCTATAGACTCAGGCAATGGGAAACTGGAAAGTTTGTTCATCCAGACAAGTCTTAGCATATGAGCTGAATGGATCTGAACCCACGTCAGTTTTATGTCACGTGACAAATCTGAATGTAAATAACTAAAATGAAAGTTGGCTGCCAAGCTGTACCTGATTTTGCATCAGAACAATGAACAGTTGACAAAATTGTCAAGCTTTAGTCAACATCACTTGAATCATTCTTAAGACACACAAAATTATTTCACATATATGTATTGGGGTGAGACTCTTGCCTGGTTTCAGGGCTCGTTCCAAACTCCTTACGTGGGTTTACAAAGAATCAATGCTCTGCCTCCTTTGTCCTATGAAAAACCTGTATCACTTAGAGGTAGCACTAAACTTGAGCTATGTAGTAAGTCCTATCTAATATCTGTGCAAGATATTATTATATGCTGGAGGCATAATTCTTACTTTCTGAAAGGAAAGGCTTTTCCTGAAAGTACACCTCCTGCTGACTTCAACAGTAGCGGTGTCATTATGAGGAAATATAAACCAAAGTTTTCAGTTCTCAGATACTCCTTTATATATAAGGTAATAAGAACCAGTGATTTCATGGCTTCAACAGTGAGGCATTTACTCAGCAAAAAGCCTCAGTAAAGTTATAAAGGGTAAGAGAGAGGGTGTTTGGTCCATAGACAGCATGATTGTTTCAGATATTCTAGACAAATTTCTCTGTACAGTATCTTAAAATTCTAGGTTTGACTTTCTTTTCTGGGGAATCTTTTAGATCTCAAGGAATCATAATTTCATTAGTAATAACAGTAATTACTGGTAATAACTGTAATTTGGTAATAACACAAAATAATGGCCGTTTTTCACTGTTAAGTAACATGGTTCTGAAGTATTTGTGTAGATCTGACCTACCTAATGTAGGACAAACCTGTCACATAACCTTTCTCTGGGCATTCAGATAAAGGATTCTGTAGCTGTGCTCTGTACCATAGAAATTAGCAACAAAAAATATAGGCTGGTTGTTTCTGGAATGAGTTCTAGTAATTAAGAAATGACTTATGCAGATTTAAGAGTTTCCCATGAGGTACTCATACATATACATAGAGATTTTCTCAGAAATAAATTATGTGCTTATATGTGTTCCAGATTTCTTATTCCCTCCATTCCTCATCATTTTGGTTTAGGTTAAGTAACCTAAAAGAGTGAATGACAGACAGAAGAGGGCTATGGAACTACAACAATTTGGAAAAAGTTTGGGGAAGAAAAAGAAAAAACTGTGGCTCTTGTTCACTGACTTATGTGAACTGGTCACACCAGTTCAACTTAATGGAAGAGTTCCACATGGTTAATAATGTCACCACAGAATCAATGAGACTGACTTGGGCAGACGCCTAAATCTATACAAAGCCCTCTGGTTTTCCTTAGGTATTCAGGCACACAAAAGGGCCTGCCTGCGCAGGACGAAATCCTCAAGTTGTGCTTGTGTCCTCAGGTTGCACGCTGCCTTCAGTCTCACTGCCTCAGCAGGACTATGACATCCCTCTTACTCACAGGGACAACACTTTTAGTACATTAGTTGAGTAGCACAGGGACATTGATACTGTCATTGCCCATTTGCTACCTCATTTGGGTAAAGAGCTGACTGTACACATATGCCACCTGAACCCACGGGTAAGGTATACTCAGAGTGCAGCTCAATCAACTTCCACTGCATTCTGCTAAACCAGACAGAGTTAGGAAGTATGAGAAAACCTTTACTTAAGAAATGGGCTAGTTTTACTGTGCAGATGGGCCCCAAGCTTGCAAGTGCTGACCCTTACATATGTGACCCTTACAATGGAAACTTGGACTTCTGAAAAGTGCCTAGATCCACAAAATTCTTCTTTCGAGGGGGCGGGGGGTGGGGTGGGGAGAAGAAAGTGACAGAATTTAAAATAGAGGAGATATTCCATTTTGATATGTTTTCAATCAACAGGTACACTTTGGGGATCTAAATGGCTCTTCCATTGGAAATTTATTTTAATTTCTGACATTATAATTTAATTGACGTGATTTTGTAAAAAACACTCCAAAGTATTTGTATTTCTATTCATAGATTAGACACTAATATTTAGCATTGAAAGAAAAAAAAAAAAGTACTTTGCCCCAAAAAGTTTAAAAACAGAGTGAACATAATCACTACTTTAAATGATTCAAGAATGAACAAATGTTAAGTCCTAATAGTAAACATCCTTTGTTTTCTATCAATGATAATAATGAGCTATTTTGTGAAACTTAGTTTTAAGTGGAACTTCTTGAGCGAGCATAATGAGAGGAATTTTTCAGGATAATTTTGCTATGTTTCATTTTGGAGATATATGACAGATTTTAACATCTTGAACCAGTAGAAAGATTCCTGTCAACTTCAATGGGGCTTAAATACGACTTTCAATCTTCTACATTTTTGCAATGATATGAAAAACAGAGGTTGTTTAAAAGTATTAATCTGAATTCTGAAATAATTGAACGATACTCTTTTTTTAAATTAATCCTGCTATCGCTTCCCCTCCTGAAACCTATCACAGATTTTAACATCCTGAACCAGTAGAAAGATTCCTGTCAACTTCAATGGGGCTTAAATACGACTTTCAATCTTCTACATTTTTGCAATGATATGAAAAACAGAGGTTGTTTAAAAGTATTAATCTGAATTCTGAAATAATTGAACGATACTCTTTTTTTAAATTAATCCTGCTATCGCTTCCCCTCCTGAAACCTATGAATCCTCCAACTGATGATGCATTCCTTAAGATCGAAATGTTTTTCTTCAACTTTTGAAACACTGCCGGTGAATCTTCACAGGTTATTTTTTCTTCACCTGTGCAGCCTGGGAATGCTTGATTTATCAAGTTTTATAGGTAATACTTGTCTCTGATACAAAACCATAAAAAATACATAGATGGAGATGGTGGAGTTGTCTAACAAACATTTTGGGGTGGACCTGTGATTTTTCTTTGGCTAACCAGTGCATGTAGCCACATAAGACTAAAAAAGTTAGACTTTCATGTAATCTTTTTAAGAATCCTTTATATGGGAGAAAAGCCATCATCAGCCCATGAAACTCCATGGGCTTAAAAGCTACCACAACTACGAGACCTAAGAATGGGCCAGACAACATTACTTCTAGTGAGTATTTTTTGTCCTTAAGATCCCAGAAGAGTTACAAGCTCTTAAGAAACAGTCAGAAAAAACAGCTTCTGCAGTTTCAGTTGTTACTACCACTTAGGTTTTTGTCATGTCCCTTTTGCTGCAAGTTTGTTATTTTCCACAGCTTTTTAGTAGGACAAAGTTTACCTGCTTTGTCGGAAAAATCAGTGTTTTTTAAACTCAGTTTACCATGAGCTGCAAGATTTTGCCCCAAGGCAGGTAAGAAGCACTCACACGTCCTGCTGCATTGGCAGAGAGCTGTAATCTCCAGGAAAGCCGTATCAGCTATGCAGCTGTTTCTGCCTGTGAACATCTCTTTGTAGACTAAAAGTAGGCTGCAGGTGGCTCAACCCTTCCTCTAAGTATACAGTTGAGGAAAGGATTCAAGTAGCTTTCTCCTTTGTGCTCCTCAACTGGAGTCAGTACAAAGAGAGACTAATCCTTGTGAGAGAAACATACTGAGAAGCCTAGCTAGCCACCTAAAAGGCTTGATAGCTACCTCCATCAGAGTGGGATCAGTTGTCTCTCCTTTGCAGTCGCACCTAAGAAAATGAATAGCATTGAGAGCACTTGCTGTGCCTGCTGTAGGGATGGGATGAATAGGAAATTGGGTTGTTCCCAGCGTCATTGTGGTTTGCTCCGAGAATCTGCTGCAGCGCAGTGACTCTGCACTGCTCTTACTGCAGGGTTGTAGCTTAATGCCACAATGTAGCCTGAAATCTGTTCCTTGCCAATTATCCCTATAACTCATATTTGGTTTAAAAGTCAAAGCAAGTTTTGTTCAGCAGCCAGCTGCAAGCTGGGTCTAGTTTCGAAAAAAATCAATCTGAAGATTTATGCTTCACAAATCACCATCAGCTGATACATATTGGAGAATCAGAACACTGCAAGCAGATAGCTGCAGCAGGACAAGTTTTGTTTAATTTCTGATTTATAACTAGTATTGTTTATTAGCTCTGCTGATAACAGTTGAATGATTCCAAACACTAATACAAATTTGTGAGGAAAATCCCCTCGTCTGTAGCAGAATAGTAGCAAAGGTACTGTAGGAAAGTCAAAGGGGCTGAAGGATCCACAGGCTAAGGCACCACAGTTGAACAGATATATACAACTCCAGGACAAAAATGAAAAGGGGAAAGATGTGTGACTGTTTCCCCTTTAAACAGTATATACATAGTGTCTAGATGCTCAAGCAGGGCAAACACAGCTTACCCACTTCGGTCACCTGCCTCCTCCACAGTATGTGTGGTACCGGTAACTACAGTACAGGCTGCCAGCATTATCTGATAGTCCCTACAGCTCCTTGTTTCATGACTGGCTTGATTCACACAAATTATGAGACTACTTCTGTAAGGAAGGACTATTCATGAAAACACAGATTTTTCTTGTGCGTACCTAGCAACAATGTACATACACATTCAGTCATTGGGGCACAAACTAGAGGAAGTACAAATATTTGACAATAAAAGACAAAGCAATTGAGTATCCTCAAAGGAAGGGGACATCCTTTACCAAGAACAGCAGCTTAATATGGAGATTTCACAATTTAGCTTTGTTTCTTGAAACAGAATCACATTTTTTCATATCCAAAATATAAATAGTTGATCAAGCTCTGTCTTGAAAGTTAGTGAAATAAGGCATACAAGGGAGGCAGATATCACTTCAGTAACACTAAGTGCTCTCTTCAATGCCAGTCACACACCTGTGTTTTCTGGGCTTCAGTCACCCTTCTTGCAACAAATGTAGCACTGGTGTAGTTACCTGTAGATGCTGTTAGTATAGAAGCTTATGACTGTTCTTCCACAATGGTCAACAAAAGTTTTACTACATGGTGTCGCAGATGGAGTGAGACTGCAGTTCACCCATAAGAAAGAAGCAACAATACACTTTATTGATATAAAACAGTGAGTTAACAAAGTTCAATGGTAAATGCAACAGTGAGTTAACAAGATTCGATGGCAAGGTACACTTGATTATTTACTGCATAGAGGACAGGGTCAGACAAAACTGTCAGGGAGACCCTCCCGTTGAGCCATGAGGTTCAGAAAGGACCCCCTTGCCTTCTAAACACCTTCTCAGAGAGGAGTCTAGGCACGGCTAGATCCAATCCTAGTCCCAGACTTGGTCAACAGTTTATGTCTAAAGGATTATATATGCACAATTAATCCTTTATATGACTTAGGTAAGATTTCAAAGTTTAGCATGCTATTAGTCACTTACTGAGTATCTGTTGCAGCAAGG
>NW_008795129.1:21490271-21491747 GCF_000699145.1 Aptenodytes forsteri
TTTATAGGGGTAAGATGATTGACTCATAGTCATATTTGCATACTGATAACTGTGGTTAGGTGGGTGTATTTCTCACAATAACCCTTGGTTATTGTGTTGTTATCTGGCTCCCAAAGCCAGACGCAGCTATCACGACCAGCATCCATTACGATCACCCCTGGTAGTTATCACTTGAGCAGGGTTACAGGAGATAAAGGTCAGGTTGGGCGGGGGAGCACACCGTCACACATGGTAGTTAATTCAGAGTTCAAAGCTTCTATCTGATGCATAGCGGATATATTAAGCAGATAGATTTAATAAAGCCTCTCTGGCATTAATTCTCTAGCAATAATGATGTACTAAAGTGAATTGGATCCCTACTGCAATACTGACAGTTGATTTGTAACTATGTGCAGTATTAATAGCTATGAACACTTTCCTGAAGGACATGCCTTCAAAGGCCACAAGAAAGTAGATAATTAAATACGTTTAAATATGAATTCGTTTGCTGCAGTTTGTGGTTTAAGGCAGAACTTCTCTTCATCTTTATTGATGTTCAGGATTCAATCCCTCCATGCAAAGAGGAAGTTAAATGAACTCTACAAAACTAGGCTAAGGCAATACAAGGCTCAGAGCTTGCCATTAGGAGGAATGGAGGATGGATTGGAGGAATCACAGGAGTAATCCAAGGCCATGGTTGTTTTGCTGCCTTTCTCCCATCCCAGCAATCTGCAGTCCTGCATAACTACCTCCTCTGCCTATTTGCTGAGCTGGACCCAGCTCTGTGAATGAACTGACACTGAACTAAACACACATTTAGGCTATAATATTACATACTGGGCAGAATCTAACCAAGTGAAGCAGGAGTGGCATGCTGGGTTATTTGCATTAACAATAAGAAGTAAGGTTTAAAATGGCATGAATGTCTAAATGGGTGGAAAGCCTGTTATATACATACTGCAGAAAGCATTCAAACGCTGTTAATCCTTTATGGAAAGATTACATAAATGTGCCAAGCTCAGTGTCAGCATCGGTGGTCTGGGATGCAATTGCCCGTTGCACAAACGACCAGCAGTTTAAGTCTTTATGAACAGCTGCTATTATCTGTGTCCAGCGGTGCTACGCCCCGATTTTTTTTTTTTTTGCTATATCTTTTCGGTAGCGTAGTCTTTCATTACGAATCAGAGATGAACACAGAAATGCCAGCCCAGCTCCTCATCCGAGCTGTACCGTACCCAGGTCTGAAAGTCAGCATGTTGCAGGCTGTGCCATGAGGGAGCTCCCGGGGACACAATGTCAGCCCTTTGCGCTGACGGGCAATGGCTTAATTTCTTTACAGCTAAGGATGGGTGGCGTGTTGCACTAAATGAGACAGGAGGAGCGCTCTCTACGTCCCTTCGCGCCCACACGGCACCAAAGGGCGCCAGGGACCCATCCCCGGGCAAAAGCCGCCTAGAAGGGCCACCCCAGGCCGGCGGGACCCAGGGCGGGTGGCGA
>NW_008795129.1:21492638-21504691 GCF_000699145.1 Aptenodytes forsteri
GGGGACCCGCTGTGCCGGGAGCGATTTTTCCCCGGGGTGTGAGTCGTTGCAGGAGCAGCGGGGAGCCCTCTCTGCCCTGGGATTTTGCTGAGGACCTGCGGGAAATTTTTGTCGGAGAAACTACAGTTTGTGAGAGAAGTGTGCAAAAACCAACCAAACAAAAAAACCCCTGCTTCTGTTTTCGTTTGAACGATTATAGCTTTTGCTGTAAGGTCTCATCTGCCAGGGCTGTAAATGCACCTCAATAGCTGGCTTGCAGCAGTGGGAGCCCGCAGTGAGTGAGCTCCGGGGCAGGCACCCTTCGCGGGAGGGCTACAGCGCTGGTGCTCGGAGCTGAGGAAGGACCTCAGGCTGAACGTGAAATGTAATGAATGTATTGCAGCTGGGTTTGAGATGCGAATCCGCACCCTGGTATGTAGGAGGGAAAGTCATGAAAATCTGGTTGCTGAAAGATGTGCAGCTATCGCTGCAGGAACGCTCTTTTTGCCTTCTTTAGGAGAAAGCAGTTACGTATTATTTTGCTCTGTATACTTCAGGCAGGCTTCCCCCTTTCTTTTCAGGGCTGTACCTGTTTCTTCTTTCTGGCAGTTTGTGTTCTCCATGCATTTGAACAATGAAAAGTTACGGTCTTCGTTTAAGTTTGCATTTCAGTTGCTTAACGTTTAAAGATGAGTATTCTCAATCTTTGTGATCCCTCTGAAGTATCACAGAAACTAGACCAGATTCAGCTACTGTTTACTTGTTTGTCTACTTAACGATGGGTCCTGTTGGTCACAGGTGCGGGCAGTAATGGTATAGGGCATCTATTAAGCTGTCATACTGACTTACAGCTGGTGATACTGGAATGCTTTGATGCGATTCCTTTCTGAACCTCTCATGGTTAATGAATAACTTGCCCAATTACTGGTATTTGAGTTTTTCCTCAGTGCTCATTTCTCTTGAATATTGATGCAAATCTTTTGATTTGCAACGTGTTTGGTAAGTGTCATCCTCTTCATTTTAGGATAAGCTTTGATACCTTCAAAAACCTGTAAGGTACCTTTGATACCTTTCAGTTCGGTCACATCTTACTTTGAAAGCAGACCTGTTCCTTTCAACAGAACTCTTTTCTGGAATATATGGAATTACAGGGTGAGCAAAAACCCTGGAAACTGATGCTACATCAGAACCTTTCCCTTCATTACAATTGCATGTGTAATTCATCACTTACACCATGCAGTAAGAGATGTCTTCATATAGCTTATTACCATGATATGTAAATTATAAGTAGTAATCTCTAGGTTATACTTGTCTTCTGTCCTCATTTCCTCTCTAAAACATTCTGTAATTTTCACTATTCTTTATGCTGTGGTTCTAAAATCAACTGAGGGGTGGCTAAAGGAAATGCTTTTGATAGAGCCACCATAATGCCAAATGGCAAATGACTGCACAAGCACTTTTCGTATTTTCACATAGCTCAGCTGCTTCTTTCTTGGAATTTTGGGGAATAATTCTGGCATTGTAAGAGGTCATTTGGAGCATTCATTGACATCTAAAAGTACCAAACATGTAGTATTCTAAATTTACATCCAGGTTGGTGTTTAGTTTTATGAAGCACTGCACTTTGTTTGTAATGGCTGCAAAAATATAATCTCTAGCTAGACCAGAAGAATGGCTTTTATATTCAGATAATCTGAACACCAAAGTAATCTTTTGCTATTGAAATAGTGTTCAGTATTTCTCTCAGTTTTTCCGAAGAGGCAGTTACTCATATTTTGGAACTTCTGTGTTTTCTGTGGTTTTGTAAGCAGCCAGGGCAAGGATTTTTACGGAGTGTTGAGTTCATTGAAATATCTCTTCAAGTATGAACAATTACTGGTGAATTTGGAAGCCCTGGGATTGGAATCCAGGCAGTAGCATGTAAGCTCTACTGCAGAAGCTATTTCTAGGAATGAAAAGGCTGTATGGTTCCCACCTTCCTTGGAAAGGAATGCCATTAACATCAGTGAGTTGAGGCTAGGTCTGAGATCATCTCTGTTGTGAATGCCAGCTGCGACATAGATATTTGTCCACCAGGAACTGGACTGAAGAGAATTAGTTCATTCTGAAAAGGTGTTGATGACTTTGGGTCACTACCAACCTTTGTAGCCTTAGAGATCTGACCTTGAAGATAATGGTTCCATAGTTATTTGCCAATCGTGAGCCATCTGTGCCTCCCAGATGTCTTTTTAGCTTCAACCTACTGATTAATATAACTCAGAGTAATATACTGGCATATTTTGTACCATAAAATGCAAAAGAAAAAGGTGCATATTCCATGTTGTAGTTTTGCTTGGTGATAAATGTCATTTCATAAAAATGGAGGTGTGAAAACTTATGTTGATGATTGCTGAATTTGAATGTATTGCCAATTTGAATGTATTTTACAGCAACAACAGCCATATTTTCTATACTTAAGACTGGCAACCTTTTTTCCCCCACTTGCCATAATTATCAGCTTCAGTCATTCCACCAAAGGCAAAAATGTATACTTGTTATTTAAGTTCTCTTCTGTCATGCAAATGTACACCATTCTAAGTAATACACATTTTTGATGGTTGTGTATTGGTTTGGACACCAATTCAACAGACAATCAGTGAGGATAATGATAACAACTGACTCAGTTCTAGATGTTGTGTTCTTAGCAATTGCTAAGTGTTCACTTAGCAATTAAGACTGGTTTAGGTATTGAAATTAAGCAACTCAAGCTTCTGTGCATTTACAAAGATCTGTGCTGAAGGGCATTTTAGCCCTCAGGATTTACTGCTATTGAAGGAAGGATTAGTTAGGAGAGATTTATTAGAAGAACTACAGCTGCCTGAAATTTAGAAGCAGGAGTTAAAAAAAAAAAAAAACAAACAACCCAAACCAGAAACCAAACACAACTGTTTGCAGTCAAAAACATGCTTGATGCACACTTTACTGGGAAGGTAAATAGATGTTTTTTGCGTACCTTCAGCAAAATAGCTCTCAAGCCACAAGTTACAAACTGTAAGGAGAATAGTGATATTTCTGTTCTGCCCTACAATTTTTCCCAGTTCCTTAACATTAACAAATTCATTTTTAGTTTTCAAAATATTTAGCCTTACACCTTTTGACTGGGCTGAACTGATCCTAATGAGCATAGATGGTTTGCTACTTACTAGGCAAAGAAAATTCTCACGCCATAATTTGACCATTACATTGTTACTACATTGTGCAGTTTTGAATATTTTTCAATTAAACCTTGATTTTAATCAATTCTCACTTCATATTTTTGTTTGTCTAGTTTTTTATTTATTAAGAAATATCTGTGAATACAGAATTGGATGTTTTTAAAGTGAAATTTTTCATGTAAGGTCTCAGAAGTAGAAACGGTCTATTGTTTATTATAACTGTGAGCATGTACTTTGTTTATAGAAAAAATCAAACACTAATTTGAAGAATGATTGAATTAGGGTCTTGCATCTCTGTTTTCTTCATTTTGCACTTATTCCTATGACCTGGAGCGTCTTAAGATGCCTGATTAATGCTAAAACATGTTAAATGTGGCCAGTCTTTCATCTGCTCTGTGTGGACAGTGGCATTTGTCACTTACTGAATGCTTGATGAAAGCAAATTGTTTTGACTGACTTGGTTTTCTTCAGTTAAGGCAATTTTAAAAGAGATTGGTGAGCAAGTCTGATATTTTTACACAGGAGTGATGCCCTTAAAACAATGTTCTTCATCTGTCCTAAAAAGAATTCATTGAGTGGTAGCTCAGAGTGAGCCTGTAATTGCCTATAGGGATGTCTTCGTTTCTTACCTAAAACAGAACAGTATGTATTTTGCTATTTCCTACAAGGAAAACTTTCTCATCTGTTTCAGAAGTTTTAGAAGACCACATCATCATCTTGGTAGGAAGATAGAAGAATTTGCATGTGTTGTAGTATATTTAGCCCAATGACTTGTCAACAGCATATCACTGATGTTTCTAGAGCTAATTGATTAAAAAGACAGTCTTTCAAGGATTGCTTCATCAAACCTCCAGCTCTTCAGTGAGTGTGATGTGATTAAAATATAAATGTCATTCAGAGTAATTGGATATCTTCCCTACAGCATAGTCTCATTAGCAGCCTCCCTTGGGAATAAATGTCTATCTGCAGGCTAACATACGTATGTATTACACACATGTGAGTGTATAGTATTGACTAATGCTGACATCTTTCGTGTGTGTATGTGTGCAATGTTCAGACTCTGGTTTAAGTAAATAAAAGCTGATTCTGTGCATGTTCTGTTTCTTAGAAGTTTACAGTATTAAGATTTTAATCGTTATGAATATGCATGAAATGATTTAGGCTGAAAAGCTCTTTCAAGTAGCTTTCTTTGTCATGGGTGGTGGTCTTCTGGATATTCTGTATATGTTGCCTTCATAAATGGTACTATGTATTGTCTTGTTAACACAGGCAGAAAATCAATTAGCTGAGGCAATTCCACAATGCTGCAGTTCCGCTTTACTCTGTTCTCACAGTTTGTGCCTGCCTTTTCTCTGTCATATCTATTGGATTTTCGGAGGATAGACTGAGCTGAGAATCATGAGCAGTCGGAGATCTGTAGGTAATATAAGCAAAACGGTATTGAGAAGAAGTCGCCAGTCTGAGACATTAAGATTTATTTCCTCATGCTGACACAAATGCTGCCAAATTACACAAATCAGTTGGACCAAGATTTCAAAGCACCTTTTAAGCCTAGGCTCTATAGCTGAATGTTTCAAAGTGAAGTAGGTATTTGGCCACATGAGCTTCTCAGTCTTTTTGTGTCCTACATTCTCAATTTGAGTATCCCATGATTCTGACTTTGTTTGGAACCTGATTTTTGACTTGTGATCTTAAAAGTCTTGGACTTCATTTCTCTGTACCCTAATTTCTCATCAAGAAAGGGAGAGTAATACTTCTTTTTCTCACCCTTTGTTCATTTAGTTGATAAATTCTTTGTCGTGAGTTATGTGGACAGTAGCCAAACCCATTGAACGTTGAATATGCTTGGAACTTTGTCAGTGTTAGTTTCACAAATAGTAATGATAATAAGAAGTGAGAGCATTAACATGTTTGATTACTAACCTGTTTAAAAATGGGTACTGTATTGTAAAACATAATTTAGATGATACTGAAATGAGGGAAAGATTTAGTTTTGTGGCCCGGGTTGAAGTCTAGTTCACCGAGTAGGGTTAATGAACAGTTAAGGGAAAGACCTGCTATAAAAAAGACCTTAGCCTCTCTGGTGCTTAGGATCTGAGAACATATGTTCTCAGATCAAGCTCCAGTGGCAAGCAACAGACTTGTTCCAGTGCTCAGCAGAGTCTGTTACACCTTTGAAGTGATGGAAGAATTAGAATGCCATGGAGCTTCTGTAACTTACTGAATGCAGTTGATACATCACAAAGTAACCCGAATTTTAACTTTGCTCAGCTCTGCGTCCTTGAGAGGTTACTGTAAAAACAAAAGGCCATAAATACCTATTATACCTAGTGTAATATGAAGCATGCAACAAAACGACGGTGTGCCTGTCCTAATATCTATGAAATATCACCAAGCTAACAGAGACACTTGGTACTTGGCATTCCACTGAGCTGAAGCTTCTGTTTCCATTGTTTTCTTATTTTATTTTTTGAAACTAGGGTAGGATTTTACTGACTTTGCTAACAGCTAGTTAAGAAAAAGTGTACCTTTCTTTTTTGTGCAGATTTTGGTCTGTGCAAAAGATAAACTGTTTTACAGACTGTTGTAACAATACGTTTAGATCATAGAACTAAGTTTATTTCATTTGTCTTCCCTGAGTCCCGGGGGGAAAAAAGGGGATTTAATGGCAGGAATTTTAATTGTCCTGTTAATAGGATGGGATTTACAGCTAATGTCCATGGCTAAGCTTGCAGCTGAATACATGCCTTTTAGCATGTTATTGTAAATGCCACAGCATCTGTTCCAGATTTTTGAGGAGTAAATGGTGACTTTGTGTCTCTTCTTGTTGAATCCTATTTACTCACTGACTTTGGCACTTTGTATTTATTTGCTCCAAACCCTAATTGAGGATGTTTTATAGTGAGAATGTCACTAAGACTGACAGGGTTTCTGTAAGGGGAATTTTTCTTTAAAAAAATTGATTTTTATACTTTGATCTAAGCACAGTCAAGGTGTTGCACAACTGTGTTTCTTATGGCAAAGACTTTAATAAAAAGTACGGTCTTACTGCTGAGAGTGCGCTCATACCTGGCATGGTAAACCAAGATCTTTATGGTCTCGCAATCTGTTGGTGACTTTGAAAAGTGACTACTTGGAAATAGTTGGCAGAATCACTGAAACTGTAAATGGATTAAGGATTGTATTTAGTGTGTCTCATAATGTTTTTTCTGTAATGAGCACTGTACTGGTACTGAACAGGGGACATTTGAGTGCTGCATCCATATTGGTGAGGATTGGTGGACAGAGAGAGAAAGCTAAAGCTGATGCATGTGTCCCTTGTTGAAGTATTGGTTGTGATCCACTGATGAACATCAGGGATTTACATTTGGATGATTAAGGAAAGCTTCACTGGTTTCTGAATCAGAATAACTGCTTTACAGATGATCCGATTAGATTGTCTTCGTAGAAGAGACAAAGTTGTCATCAGATGTGGCACTTGAAATAAGCTTTTCATAACTGCATGGATTTTAAGGTGTTTTCCCTTCATGTTTTTCCCTTGCCTTGTAAATGGTAAATTTGTGATCATTGGACCACAAGTCATTGCTATGCAAGAAACTGTGACTGATCTATCTGATTCTGCAGAAAACTAGATTAGGAATGTTTCTTTGTTGTAAATTAGATTGCGACAGTCACTGTGTATTGTATTTGTTTATTTCTCTGCATTACAAAACATTTTTAGCTTTTACTAGCCAAGTGGCTAAATATTTTCCTTGTTAAAATACCACTGAATTTTAATTAAAATTGCATATAGATAAAATGCAATAAGTGTGAATTATTTTACCGTAGGCTAGAGTAACAGGGTTTACAACTGGTGTTTTCATAGTAAGTGGCTGGTTAAGATTACGTATGCAGGTGAATTTCAGAGAATTGAGGAGGATTGAGAAAGATGGTAAGAGGGGTATAGAAAACACCTTTTCTGAGAAAAGACAGAAATAATTGAGCTGTTTATTCTAGAAATCTGAGGAGACATGGCAGTAATCTTTTCATGTAAGCAGCTGCTGTAAAGATGTATGAAGAAGGCAAACTGCTTTTCATGTCCTTCGGGAACTGTACAGAAAGGAAAGATTTTTAAACTTGTAGCAAGGGAAACTTAGGCTGAGTGTGGGGAAATACAACCTAATTGTAAGGACTTCTGAACGCTGTGATAGTTTGCCTGAGGCTTATATAGGATCTCCACCAATGGAAATTTTAAAAAGCAAGTTACACTAAAGTATCTTGGGAGTATTTTATGTAAAGTTTTGCTTTGCTGCATGGCTGCAAGGAGACAGACTAGGTGGCCTTGTAAGCTCACATGAATCAACTTAGCGGACTGAGGTTTATACTGTCTGAGAGTGTCCCAGTGTGTGGGGAAAAGTTGAAAGACATTACAGCAAAATCCCTTGTAAGAGATTTTTGGCTCATGATGATGGGCAGAAAAGGAAACAGCATTAACAATTTGTAGTTACTTGGAGAATACTTTAGCAAAGGCTGAGCAGAAGCCGATGATCCCTCTGGCTGGAGGGCATTGCCATGCCAGATACTATATTCTAAATATTCTGCATTGACGAGATTGTGGGAAAAATGAAATCCTAGATTAGGTGAAATGTTTCACTCTGCAATCTTGCAGTTCACCATTTTACTCTATTTTGAGTGAAAAGTTTTATTACTTCTTTAGAGTTTATAATGGACGTGTAAATGTTAGCTCAGAATTATTTCAGCTTTGAAGGATTTGTGGCACCCTGCCAAGTGTTATGAAGCCTTGCAAATCGAAAACAACGGAGGAGAGTATCATTTGATATAAAGTGTTATATTTTCATTAGCTGCCAATTTTCACTAATGGGAGAGCAGATCTAATAGCCTGACTGTACTCTCATAGCCCGCAGAGAGGCCATTAATAATTTCATTCATCTAGTGTCCAAGGTGCTTTACAGGAGTGTAACTATTGCTATTGGACTTTAGTGAGCACTACAAAGTGCTAAAAGTGTTGTTCCTATTCCCCATTACTATATCTTTATATCTTCTTTTTTTTAATCATTATTAATGCTCTGGAACATGTAGTTATTCACACAAGTGTTTTTGGATTGAGTGATTTTAATATAGTTGGATTTGATTGTGAATATCATTAGGCAGGTCTCTTTTTTTTCCCCAGAGAATAGTGAAGTCATTGCATACAGCAACTGTGAAGGAAAAACTGGAACAAAATAACTTGTAAATTTGTATTACATTTAGTGAATAACTTGACCAAAAAAGTGTTTTATTTTACAATTTGCATTTTTAAAAGTATTTTTTATTAAGATTAAAATGAGTTTAATAGATGCCCAAACAAAATATTTCAGTTCAGGTTAAAATGATATGTTCCTGCTTGACCAAAAACTGTTTTAATTTCACATGAAGAAACTCTTGATCGAGTCTTCTAGATTGGTCCATAGTATTTCTTCCCTCTCTCACTTCCTTACCAACTCATGAGTTTTTGGTCTGAAGAAACTGTCTGAGAATGTGTTTTGGCACTTAGGTCTAGTTGTGGACAATTTGTTTGATACTACTTAATCCTCATTTTTATTCAGCCTATACCCCTCAGGTACAGCATTATGTGGGGATAGGCTTCACTGCCATACAGGTCCTCTTTCAAGGTCATGTCTCTGTCTATCCATCATATGTGGTGCATAGCGAATGGGATACAAATCATAAACATTCATATAATAAACATACTCTAGACTAAAAATAACTTGGCAGCAAATTATCAAGTCGTGTTCATATTAATAAAATTCATGTTCTGGTGAAAAGCTGGGTGAGTGAGAAAGAAAATTTCTTGTGTAAAAGTGGTAGGTTTTTGATATGGGGCTTTTGAAGAGATTGGGTGGGGGTCAGTGGCTGAACGGAGACAAGATCCTGCAGCATGGAGGAATGTATTAGGGTGTTTCAGAGATTGCTCCTGAATAAGCTGCTAGGGCCAAGCTGTCACGTCCAACTGATTAAACCTTGTTCCAAGCAAGATCTTAAAGAGCTATCGCACGAGGGACAGGTGTGAGAATCACTGAAGTAACAGTGAGTTACAAAGGGAATTTTGGAGAAGGAGTGATGGAGGGACAGAAATAACTGAGAGGGAAAGCTTTGGTCGCTAAGAGAAACTCAGCATCTTTGTGAGTTTAACCCCTGACTTCCATTTCAGGTCCAAACTTGTAGTCAATAGGAGTGTGGCACACAGGTATGAAAACAGAAGAAACTTTATCAGACTGCTCAGCTCTATCAAATTGCTATGAAGCGAGGATAGTTGTCCAAGGAATTGTTGAGAGTTGTTTGGCTGAAAACAACCAAATATGTTGGCTGTTATTACAGATGTAATAAAAACAAGCATTAAAAAACCTCAAAAGCAAAATTTTGACTGTCTGTAGTGTGTTTTGGTTCATTATTCAGTTATGTGCTTAGGTGATTTAAGCCTGTAATATGAATTCTGTTTTTCACTTTAGAATAATGCACAACTGCCAGCTTTGGAACTTCTAATGGCTACATCCATGTTCATATACTGATGATTTCCTTTCTCTCTACTCCCTCCTCCAAAACGCACACACATTGAAATGGCTTTTGTGAAATAGCTTACATCATACGGTATATTTAATGAAAACAGAGCACAGAGGCAACAACTAATACCATAAATCATGCTTTTTATTAACTAAAATGAGAGATAATGCAATAAAACCAGTAGCCAATAGTTTTCACTTTGTTGGTGTCTGTTATTTCTGTAAGACTACCACTGTTGATTATCTCTGTTACAGTAGTGCAGGTGTACTGGATTGCCTTAAGTATTGTACATTGAAATAATAAGTAGCAGCTCTGACCTGCTTGCCTTGTACTTGCAGTGCACCACTGCTCCATGGGAGCAGGGATCAGAAGAACTGAACTGCTTCTTCACCTCAGGAGCAGCTAAATGCCAAAACAAGTATGTTTTTGTTTTGGAACAGTTCATTTTATATTCTGCTTACCAGAAAGCAAAAGATGCAAAGATCACTTTCAATATTAGGTCAAAGAAAGTTTTAAAAATATAAAACCAGCCAAAATATGTCAATTTGACTCATTTCACAGTGTTTTTTTCCTGTTTCAGTATAGACACTCTTGTCTCCTGCTCTTCTGTTCGAAGCTGCAATGCAGCGTGACCAGCTGTTCCCTCTTTCTTCCTTCCACTTTTCTCATTTCCAAGTATTACACTTCTGCAAGGAAGAAATGATGGTGAAAAGGTTGTATCTAAGGTAGTTAAGTCGTTTAATTCCTGGATACCCATTTTTATTGCCATTGAATGGGAGTTTTCTAGATTCAGTTGCTTCATACTGGCAATAATGATACTCAGCAATATTTAGCGCCACCTGCTTTCAAAGTGCTCAGCCCATGAGCAAGGAGAATGTATGGGTTGGAAGTTCTTGGATTCTTTCAGGCGCACAAGAACAACCGGCTGGCTGTGTTTATTGCTTGTTCTTGTGCTGTTTGTGCATGCTCAGATAATCCTTTCCCTTTCCTCTTAGGTTTAATATGACTGAAATAATATCACAGGAAGGAAGTCGTTTACCCAGAGAGAGTTCAAATGCCAGGGATTGAGAAAGAAGCAGAGGTATAATTTAGGTACTAAGGAAATCAACATTAGGTTCTAAAACTCCAGGCTATTCTCTTTTTTTTCAGCATTGTGAAAAGATTGCTTGTTCACTATTTCATATTAGGTATTCTAAGAACATTTACTTATAATTTATGTATTATTTCATAAGCTGCAGGACTCCTGTTGTGAATCTATACTGTTGTTAGTTCAAGATCTGAGCTTTTAACTGAGCCCAGACTCCCCAGCTGTTGCCTCCTTGCTGATTCATTTAATTCATACTGTTTCTTGAATGTGGACCAAGCAAGGAAGAGAAAATTTGAGCAGAGGGGTTGGCTCTGGTTTTAACCTGTTTCTGTCCATATATTCAGTATGGGTACATGTGGCTCAAGTCACGTGCTGTAGCAGACTTGAACCTAATCTCAGGTACAGCTGATGAAGCCTTTATAAATACAGACGCAGATGCTGTATCAGAGAAGGGTCCAGTGTCTCAATAATCATTCAGAGACACTGATTGGCACAGAATACATCATCTAGTTAGACACATTCTGGTTGAAGAACCTGTCTCGCAGCATGGTTGGCTTTGTTGCCCAGTAATAGTAGAGCTCACCCTGACTGGGGGGCAATGCTAGCTGCGAGGAGGAGAGTAAACAGGGTGGCCATTCATCTTTGGAAGAAGTCACACCTAGATGTATATCTGTTAAATCAGTGCATGTATGATGCAAATCTAGGAAACCTGCTAGTAAGACTGAAGAAAAATACCGGAAACTCTCCTTTTTCAGCACATCTGGGAAATATGACAGCCATGGTAATATATATATTTTTAAAACTGCATCAGAATTTATTTTCAATCCTTTCTTAATCAAAATGATTTCTTATATATCTGAAGGGCTAATGTGGGCATATGTGCTAATTAAATGTAACACTGCAATTGCTAGCTGATTTAAAATATTCAGAAATCTTTTACATCAAGTGATACTGACTCATCTGAAGCCAAACCTACCCTTGAGAACCAGTTCTTGACTTGCCAGTGACATTAAATAAAAAAAAAACAAACCACAAAAAATTGCCCTGCCCTTTGTCCTTAACAGTCCCAGGATTTAATTCCATTGACTTTTGGCTCCTCCCTACATAAAAGTGCACCCACAGAATTAAAAGTGGGGAAAGCTGTATACATTCAGATTAGAATATCAAATGTTATTGGGAAGTGGTATGAAGGCTGTCGTAGTTTAACCTTAGTCGGCAACTGAGCACCACACAGCCCCTTGCTCACTCCCCCC
>NW_008795129.1:21504868-21515123 GCF_000699145.1 Aptenodytes forsteri
TAATAGTAATAATAATAATAAGAATATACAAAGCAAGTGATGCACGATGCAATTGCTCACCACCCGCCAACTGATGCCCAGCCAGTCCCCGAGCAGCGGCCCCCCCGGCCAGCTTTCCCCCAGTTTATGTACTGAGCAGGACGTCACATGGTATGGAATGTCCCTTTGGCCAGTTTGGGTCAGCTGTCCTGGCTGTGCCCCCTCCCAGCTTCTCGTGCACCTCCAGTCTTCTCAGTCGGCAGAGCATGGAAGCTGAAAAGTCCTTGACTAGCGTAAGCACTACTTAACACACCGATGTTTTAGTTGTTGCTATCAACATTATTCTCATCCTAAATCCAAAACACAGCACTGTACCAGCTACTAGGAAGAAAATTAACTCTATCCCTGACGAAACCAGGACAAAGGCTTTGTTTCTAGCTTCTCAAAAGTACAGAAATCTAAAAAATGCTATCAACTCGCAGTATTCCCAGAGCTGTATTGGGCACTGAATAGGGACTGAAAGAAACAAGCCTCTTGCAACATTTTTCTTACCATTTACTTTCTGCCAGTACTCCTCTGAGTCTTCATAAATACTTGCCTACAAACAGAAGGTTACTGCAAATGAAGAGAGGCATCAGATCTTCTAATTTCTGTAGCAATAAAAACTTCTGAATTATCTTTGTAGGGTGTTCCTGGTGAATATTAACTACCCTGTATCCTGCAGGACACTCAAACCCATTAAAGCTCCATATTAGGATTATAGAATGTTAATCAGAAGTGGTGGGTGTATACACTGCATGGCATTGTATTGGGAAATAAAACTTTTTAGCTGTTAAAAAGGTAGAGATAATTTATTGATACAGCTGATTCTGTATCTCTTAGTGCAAATATAAATTACTTAATGAATTGGTTTTAGTGCAGTTACAAGATGATGGTTATAATAACGTTTCCATCAAAGCCTATGAAGAACCAATAAAACATTAATTTCTGTTCTCATGTACATGCTTCTTATGCAATCAATATTTACTGCAATATAAATTCTAATATATTTTAGAATTTAACTCTTTACTTTTGATTTCCGTGGAGAACCTGAAGCTGTTGCTTTCCTACTTAAATGCTTGTCAGCAGTGCACACGGCATATGTGAATACCAGTCCAGTTAATGAGCAAACTACAGCATTAGGAGTCTTGCTTTGATACTGATATTGACACTTCTTGCTGGAATGAATTGCCCTACCTTGCATTGTAAAACGGTGGCAGAAAACATCAAATCTCTTGATAACCAGTGTTGTGCCTTAACTATAGGGAAAGTTTCTCTTTCTATCAAAACTAGAGTTTATATTATTGAAGTTATATTTTTAATTCATGTCAGCTTCTTCCTTGGTGAAATTGCAGTTCATCGTTAATAATTGGGCCTTGGTCATATTTTTTGTACCCCAATACATAATTCCCTTCTTGATGGCTGAGGAACTGTGGATTTCCGAAATTAAATGGCTCAGATCTCTTTCCTTATGCTAACCTCTGAGCTAACACAAAGCTATCTCATCACCATAATATGCATAGACAGCAGCATTTCAGAAACTGAACTCCTCCAACATTCACGTGGTGAGCAGAATGATGGTGATAAACCACAGGCATTGTTTCTTATCTCACCTCATCACTATCCTGTCTGCTTCAGTTCTGTTAATTTTACATTCCAGCCACAGACCATTTCAAGCTTTTCATATTTTGTCTGTCTTTGCAGGAGTTCCTAAAATAACCACTAAAAAGTTTTATATTTTTTCCTTAATATTACCTATAGGGAATAAACAAGACTAGGTTTTCCTCATGGCATGACAATAAGTTATTCTCTCCCGGTGTATCAAATAACATGACATGAATGCTTTTCTCACTATTAGTATGTTTCAGAATGGATAAGTTGAAGTCTTGGATTCAAATGTGAGCAAAGGCAATGTGAATAAGCAGTGTTCAATGCAATGTACCCAGCCAATGTAAACACTGGGCTCTTTCTGTTTAGCCTACGTCACTTGTTGGAAAAGCAAATTCTGTCCTTCAGAATACAATTTTCTTATCTCCACAGCTGTTGTGCCCTATGATGTGTTCCATTTTATGGCTCTTCATTCAAAACATTGGGGCTGCGAATCAGTTGTGTGAGAATCTCTTGCTGAGTTATGTATTGTGTATATACCCTGTAATTAGGCCAACCTATACAGAGCCCTACTAACTTCAGTTTCACTGATGTTGCTCACGACTATGCAGTTTTAGTGTCAGGACATCTGATTGCACAATTTAACATGGCAGGTACACTATAAAAGCTTTTACTACTAGATTTGAAACCTGGTTTGGGGAATACTCAAAGAAACAGCCATGTAAGAAAGTGCAGAATGGAGTTCCAATAGCACAGTGACAGCTAATCTGTTTCTGTGGGAGAGGCAGCGGTGAGTTCGCTCGCGCAGAGTTCTGCAGTCAGGGAATGGTAGTCAGAGCCAAACGTTTTTCTTCCACAAGCTCTCAGAAGTGATTTATAAGAGGTTCATGAACACGTGTTGCTTTGCTGCTATCTCTTCATTACTTGCTCAAATGAGGAATTGCATACAAAGCCATTTTAGGATCAGATCTACTTATCAACAGATGATGCTTAGAAAAGAGGAGGGTTGGTCATTAGGTATCTGGTATGAAAGACTGAGTATCACAATCACAAGTTCATGTTCATTCTCTTCCAGTGCTTTGTCAGCCATATGTACTTCTCTGTCCTCTCCTTTCTTAGTTATTGTCACTTGTTACTTGGGACAACCCTTATCTTCATCTATGAAGAAGAGAAATTCTTCAAAGCAGAAGGCAAAAACCCCAACCCTCCCAAAAACCAAACAAAACCCCCCTTGTACATCCTTGAGTTGATGCTCAAAACCAAGAAGCAATCTCTAACCCTCCAGTGTGCTGTGAACACTTCTCGTGGAGCAGGTATCTAGGTCCCCAAGATTGCCAGGACAAAAGCCCCCGTGTCTTCTCCTGCGTGATTTCATATTGTTACTCTCTGAAAATGGAGCTGTTGGCCAGCAGCAGTCCTTGTAACACTAGTAGGTGCTTCTCAGGTGAATGCTAGTCATGGTTTCATTGCTGGTAGTTTGTATCGTATGCTAACAGGACACAACAATACAATCCTAACATTGGGCCCATCTATCCTATTCCTGTCCTGTTCTTGTAGCTAGATTGGGAACATACTTTTCTACTCTTCACATTTAAAGGTTTCTACCTTACCAACTTTGACAATGCAGTACTGCTTATTGCTCTTTCTCTGATCTTAGCAACTTCCAAATGTCATTGGTTCTTGATTTCATGCTGCTGAATGCCAGGGAATGGTAGCTACTGTAAGCAGAGTTTGAAACAGTAAGGTGAGGTGCTAAACAATACCCTCCTGTTAATTATGGGAGATGAAGACCATAGTGGAAGTACAGGTCAAAGACTCTGTGAGGATATTTATGCAATGTTTGATTCATTCACTACCAGTGAATGGTTTAATAAAAAAAATTATTAGTCTATATTATCACAAAAGTACTGCGTACCTTTACCTTGATCAGTCTGTGATGTGGTGCTTGCATAGAAATTATCCTAAAGGGCTACATGCTGTTAAATGGTAATGAAGTTAATGTAACCTAGAAGTGCTTGTGTCCTCAGAAAAGAACAACATTTTTATTTAGTGTGGTGTTGTAGGCAGTAAGTTGGGATGTCCAAAGCAACCTCAGGCACTTGGGCACCTGTTCCTCACTGAAGTTTTTAATGGAATTAGGGCTCCTGTTTCCCTTAGGTTGCTTTGAAAGTCACAGTTAAAGGCTCTTGAAGTTAATGGAACTTCTTTTATGCCTTAAATATATGTTATCAGGCTGAAGTGTTCAAATTCTTGCTTGTTAAACTGTTAAAAATGTTGGATGAGTATGTAAACATGCAGAAGGTGTAAGGCCAAAAAGCTAATACTAAAATTTCATGTACTAGTACGAAGTAAGCTTCCTAAGTTGTCCATCTGCTACCAGGGGATGTTAAATGATTGAGCTTGTATTTTCAGCCATAATAGAAAATGTCTAGAAACCAGTTTTCATTCTCCAAGGACTACATTCATTTCTAATAGCATCTAGTCATTTAAACAAGTTTGTGCT
This sequence comes from Aptenodytes forsteri, assembly GCF_000699145.1. NCBI lineage: Eukaryota > Metazoa > Chordata > Aves > Sphenisciformes > Spheniscidae > Aptenodytes > Aptenodytes forsteri. Next base: position 21,508,998 of record NW_008795129.1, read on the forward strand.
GGCTTATGAATAGTAATAGACTGTACTTTTGGTTAGGATGAAGGAACATAAATCACTGTCAGGCAGCTTAGAAACCAGTATGTCCTCATGATTGTTTAATAGAGTACAAAGGGAATTGCCTTCAAGCTAGTGAAACCTCGTATCCAGTCGCCCATTGGGGCTGCTTCAAAAAAAGAAGAGAATTGTTCTCTTATGAGTCTTGGCATAAAAATTTAATTAGCAGCTGAGCTTTTTCTGAGGATAAAAAAAAGTGATTTCTTTTTATATAGTCGCTTTCCCTTAACTGTTTACTCTGTATTTCTGTATTGTTCACACAGACAAGATCTGCCGCCTTCAACATCTATTTTTTTTCCTCCTTCAGTAGTGATTTTGAAATTATTTTACCCAGTTTCAGCAAATTTTTTTTTTTTGCATTACGTTTCAGCATATTTGAACACTGTTCTTGGAAGACATTCAGAACACAAGTCAGAGGAAGAAATGGATACATAATAAGATTTAATATGTAGTGGATACAAAACTGCTGTTATTAAATAAAAAATAATTATAATAATTATTACTGTCATTGATAGATTTGTTGAAATGAATCTTTCTTTAGAAGACTTCAAAGATAGTGAGTATATACTAATCAGAAAATCAGTCCTCAACTGGAATCAGATACTGTGTATGTTATTTATTGTAGTTTCATCTCTTTAGCACATGTGTTATTTTGCTCTTAAAGGAATTAAATCTTATGACTTGGCATGTGTTTGCAGTGTCATAGTATGATTCTTGCGAGAACTATGAATTTGATTTTTGTTTAATTTCTCAGATTTAAACAACTATACTTTAATCTTAGTTTCCTTACATAACAAGGAGACAGGAAACGAAAGAACAAGAAGAGCCCCAAACCTTTAACTCTGTTGGCATTTGCTCATAATGTCAAATGTCTTAATGTCAAATTAATTAAATCTCTGGTTTAATGTGACACATTTTCCAAAAGTGCACTGGTGCATGGATATACTGTGATGACCTTGAAGCATAAGTGTTTGTGTATTGTTTGTTTTTTGCAGTTAGTAGAAATGCTTCAAGGTCTGGATATGTCGAAGAACTTGGCTCTGCTTCAAGGCATTCCTTGGCATATCCATCAGTCCCAGTGCTTTGAGAACTGCGTCAAAACAGTCATCAGACCAGCAGATATCTGAGGGATTATGTCAGAAAAGATGTGACTGGCTGAAAGGTGTAGTCATTGAAACTCAGCTGGCTTTTTAATTTCATGTCTGCCCAGACATGCATGTGCTTGCCTATTTAATTACGTTTGGATGAGAGCAGTGAAGTACCTCCTGGCCACAGATCCTGTATTACATCTTCATAACAAATGTTAAGTCCTGGGCAATATAGCTGTGAACTTTGCTATTCAACTCTCCCAAGTGATGTGTGTTGGATGTCATACCTAGGCCTGTGACTTTACTTGGCAACAGAACCCTTTCAACCAGCAGTTACTTGCTTCTAGCTGCTGTCAATATCTTTAAAGACTGAAAGTAAAAATAATATACTTTAGGACTCTCAGTTGAAATTTGGAAACAAAGTTGCTTGCATTGTCTAGAAATCAATCAACTAGAAATCTCTTCTAGTTCAAGAGAAAAATTGTAAAATGAATTTTTCGTATATAAGGTGTTTTATTTCCTGGAAATGGTCTTCTTTAGAAATGTTTCCCTCTTTCATGTCTTGCACAAGCCATTGTTTTTTAAACTTAAAAAAGATTTAAGTTTTCATTTTGAAAACACTGAAACAAAGTGTTTTGATACTTCTGAAATTCACCTTGCACCTTCTTTGGAGAGCAAGGTCAGACTCTGGATTTGAAGAAGCTGAATATAATAGTAAATATTCTCCTTGCAATACTAGGCTCCTTAACTTTCCAGAAGAATGTAGTTGTTCGTGTAGGTCAGCGAGGGAAACATAACTATTGGTACAAGTGGCAAGACTGTGTTTGACTTGTTTGATCCTCAGATTTTGTTATTTTCTTTTAGGAAGAAGAGGTCGGTTGGGCTCTTTGGAGCAGACAGAGAGTTTGCTACCTTCTGTCTAGTGGGAGTCTGAGTGTGCTGAAGTAAAGGGGGTCAGTAGTAGTGTGTGCTGGGGACGTGGGAGACTAGCTAATGCAGAGATCGTAGGCTACAGTGAGAAGACAAAGAACAGCTGGTCAATCCTCAGAAGGGATAGAAAGAAGGATTTCCTAAGACCCGGAAGACTGGATAAGGCTTGCTGTTGTTTAGGAAATTGCTAACCTGGCTAGATTTGAGGACTCGTCTTCACAGGGGGGAGTTGCATATATATGGTTTAATTTTACTCTGCTTTACAAATTGCTTTGAGCTTTTTCTATTTACAGAGTCAATTGTTATAACTGTTACTTGTATAAAACCTGATTTTGGAGGGGTTTAAAGCCCTTGGCTTTGGGAAATTTACAGTAAAAAAAGCTTTGGGCCACTACACCTCTGTGTTCTGGCTCCATGGGCTTATTGGGTAAGACCAATCTGCATAAAACTGGTCCCTGTGTCTTCTCTGGGCAGCCATTCTTTCACTCCTGGTAAACTAGCCTGGAAGTGAGTAATGTAAAGGCAAAACTTCCCAGGAAGTCTGATATGACTTCAAAGCTAAGAAGAGTTAAAGGACAGTGAAGGACTTTGTGGGAAAAAGAGTATGGTGTAAATGAAGAGGGGCAATTTATGTAGTCCTGAAAAGCTTTTGAAACTTCTGACTGCAGTCAAAGATCACAATTCCTGCTTCCTCTTTCAGTGCTGGACAAAAGATACCTGCACAAATAATTTACTTCCTGTATAACAATGTAACCTCAACAATTTATTTTGATGGTCTTCATTTCAAAATAACATAATTACAAAACTGTGAGGTTTTTTTGTTTGTTTATTTGGTTTTGTTTGTTTGTTTGTTTGAAGAGAGCTAAATGACATGAGAATGAAATTAAAACAGTCAGTTTTGGTAGAATGAGACGTTTCTGGTACAGCTAGATTCTTCTTAAGCTTGATAGCAAATCAAAATACTGAGAATCTGAAAAAAGAAAAAATGTGTTTCTATGAGCCCAATACTGTTTTAGGAGTAAGTCTCTTCTGGAGATATTCTCTGAAGTTACCTGTTCTTTCTATCAGTAGAAGGAATTGTCTGGGCTGCTTCTTTCTCCTTGCTTTGTGATCCTGCAAATACAACTGTCATACTTCAAAGTCTGGATCTTGACGTTTGAAAGACACATTTCGTATTTGATACCTGGTATATAATTTCTTCAGTGTAAAACATCTGCTACATGTGATTTTTCTAATCCCACAATATTCTTTGCACACTTTTCCCACAAAAAATAAAATGACTATTTATTCTCCACAGTAAAGTTCATGGAACTTTTATAAAGTTGTAGAATATAGACTTTTAAAAATCATTTTCCTAGGTGTATATTTATGAAGATTGTATTACTAAAAAGCAGTGAGGTAGGATAGCAATGTATTATAAGGATAATTCATGCATGCTATACCATAATTAACTTTGGGGGAAGTTTTAAATCAGCAGGACTCTTCTGGGGTTTTTGGTGATCATTTCAAATTGTGGGGGGAAAAAAAAACCCTTTAATTGTTTGTTTCAGTTTTACAGAATTTTTGGATCCATTCCAGCGGGTTATCCAGCCAGAAGAGATCTGGCTGTATAAAAATCCTTTGGTGCAATCAGACAACATACCTACGCGTCTTATGTTTGTAAGTACTAAAGTTTTATTGGTCATTTGATGGCTGTAAACTAAGTACATTTTCATTTGATAAGCAGTAGGAAACCTGTCAGAAGTATAGGATGTTCCTTTTATATTAATGACAATTGTTTTCCAAACCAGAAATGTCCAACATGGCAAAATGTAGGAAATCGTGGGGAGTTTCTAAAAAGCAGCATTACCAGGTGACTGAATTTAGGAATGTTGATTTTACAGTTTAAGATTTAAGCAAGTGTTAAGTTAGAGGGATGCTAGAGAAATGATTAGAGAAGCTTTTTGAATTAGCTGGTTGGGTGACCTGACAAGACCTTGCCATGCTCTTATTAGGTTAAGTGCTTAAATTTTGAAATCCGATTTGTTCTAGGCATGTTAGGCTCTGAGATATTTGCCTCCAAATACTTTTTGGTGGTGGGTTTTTTTTTTTAATGGAGACAAAACCTTTGTTTCAGCTTCTGCCAACAATCCTAAGGTCATTGGGAGCATACTTAATATATCACAGAGCTGCTCTGCTGGCACCGTTCTTCTGACTCTCCCCAGCCCAGCTCATGTTGACATGCAGACTGGCTGTCTGATTTTGGTGGTTTGTCTGGTTATCAAAATTCATCTTTTTGATAACCTTCACTAGCAGTGATTAACAATCATTATAATCTACACATATAACTACAAGAGTACAGTAAGATAGACTACTACAGAAATGCTAAGAAATTACGGGTATAGTTCAGGCTTTTGAAACAAGTAGGTCAGTCTTTGCAAAAGCTTCATCAATCAAAGTGTGGATTTTGCAGGAATGGACATGGCAGATGAGGTCAGATCCTAGTACGCTTACGCCAAAGCATCTTTTCATGTGTCTTCAGTGAAGCATATCTCTGGCTTGCCAGGATGAATAATGAATGAGAGAGATTTTGTCCATGTTTCACAAAAACAAAGCAATGTTGGAATATTTCACTGCTGAAAAGAAAACATTACTGAGATGCATCTGAGGAGAGTATTGCTCATTAGGCTGTTGCCAAATCTGTTATGGATATGAGCCATACAGAATCTTTTTGCAAAATAAAGAAAAAGGAGTCTTCAGCAAGCCAAACTTTCTTTATACGTGCATTTTGCTGCAGAATAAAAAACACCTTCCAGCTAGTGCTTTTGTGTAAGGAACAGCAAAGTACTGCAAACATGAATAGTTCATCTCCCTCAAAAATCCATATGCTTGTGAAGTATGAGGAAATCTGCAGTTTTACCAGATTTCTGAAGATTGATTGTGAAAGGTTTGGAACAAGGTGCCACTTGAATTCTATTCTTTGTTGATATTTTCTGCTGCTCTTGCTTGTTCAAAAGATTTCTATCTCCATTAAACAACCACTATAAGCCTGTCAGCCTGGCTATATTTCTACATGTTCTTCAACAATGGAATGCAGAAATCTTTCTTCTTTTCTTTCCTGGTGGCACTCCTTACTTTTTAGAATGAAACTAATAATTCTAGGTTTTGCTTTAACCATTTTTATTTCACTCTTTGTCTCTGAAAGCAGAAATTACACTATTGCTGAGGCTAGAGAGAGCATCAGTAAAGATAGCATAACCTTACTTAAGCCCTGGCGCCCCTTGTGCCACATATAGCTTAATTAGCGCCTTGTTTAAAAAAAACAGTCATTTTCACTTTTCTTCAAGAGAATAAATGCTTTTGAAAGACCTTGATTTGTTTTTGAACACGTGATTGTGAAGAGGTTTGTAGATTCCAGATAGGAATTGATTAACTTAGACTGGAACCAGCAAGAAGCATAAATGGACTGCCTTGCCTGCAAGTTGCCTTTTATCTCTGCAGTTGAAGGTCTGAGACAGAAGGGATGATGGAAGGACCAGCTGGGAACAAAATCATAGTTTCCATGGCAGGCTACTAATGAAAAATTCCCTGGTATTGTGCTTGTGAGAAACTGGTATGTCTCTCTGGAGAAAGTAAAAAAATACCTGCTCTGTGAGGACAGACTGCAGTATACAGACACTGCACAAAGTAGGATGCTTTTTGGATAACTGGCACATTTACAGTGAATCATCAACCATAGTCCAAATTCATAGAATCACAGAATAGTTTGGGTTGGAAGGGACCTCTAAAGGTCATCTAGTCTAACCCCCCTGCAATGAGCAGGGACATCTTCAACTAGATCAGGTTGCTCAGAGCCCCGGCCAACCTGACCTGGAATGTTTCCAGGGATGGGACATCTACAACCTCTCTGGGCAACCTGTGCCAGTGTTTCACCACCCTCAGCATAAAAAATTTCTTCCTTATATCTAGTCTAAATATACCCTCTTTTAGTTTAAAACCATTCCCCCTTGTTCTGGCGCAACAGGCTTGTTTGTCCCCATCTTTCTTTATAAGCCCCCTTTAAGTATTGAAAGGC
>NW_008795129.1:21515351-21522820 GCF_000699145.1 Aptenodytes forsteri
ATATGATTGGCCGCCTGGGCTGCGAGCGCACCTTGCTGGCTCATGTCCAGCTTTTCATCCACCAGTACCCCCAAGTCCCTCTCGGCAGGGCTGCTCTCAATCCCTTCATCCCCCAGCCTGTCTTGATACCAGGGGTTGCCCTGACCCAGGTGCAGGACCTTGCAGTTGGCCTTGTTGAACCTCATGAGGTTCACATGGGCCCACTTCTCGAGCTTGTCCAGGTAAATTGCCCTATGATAATGGAGATGCTGTTCATGGAAATCAAGTGCGTGCATTGATGTGCAGATGCCATTTCAGGTTCCTTGTAAGAGGAATCCTGTCCTATAGCACTGACAATAAAAGAATATGGTTCTGCTTAACCAATGAGTGTACTTGTAGATGTTCAGGTGTTGTTTTTCTGTTTTTGCACAAAATCAAGCAGTTAGCTCCACTTCCAAACACTTGTAAACAGAAGAATCATAAAGACGCGATCTTCACAATGCATTCAAGAACGACAGTTAAAAAGAAAAAAAAAGGTAAAATAGAGCATTTTAAAATGTCAGGAAGTTGGTGCTGGAGTCTGCTGACTCCAGGGTCTTGTTGAATAGGGTCTTACTGAGAGCAGAGCCTGGATTGGCTGCCTTCTGGAGCAATGCTTAGTGTGGAAAAAATGTACAAGATCTGTTTGGATCAGTGTATGAATTTTGTGGACTTTATATACTGTTGCTTTTTCATTTATGAAGCTGACATTTTAAATGCCGCTCCAGGCAATTACAAATCAATTATAACCCACAGTTATATTACAATTTTAATGTATTCGTTGCCCTGTAGTTGCAAAGACAAATCACCCCACTTTGCCTAAGGTCAGGAGTTTGATAAAGATCATTCAGCCTTCCAGTTTAAATGGAGCTAACTGGAACTAATTATTAATCAGTTGGACTGAAAAGGAATTGATGCTCTCACACATGATATTTGTTATCTCTTACAGGCAATTTCATTTCTTACGCCACTAGCAGTCATTTTTGTGGTGAAAATAATCCGGCGAACAGACAAGACTGAAATTAAAGAGGCTTTCTTAGGTAATGTATGTCATACTTCAGGATGGAAAATGTGTGATAGCTCTCAGAGATTGATTCCAATTGTAGTCTAAGCCTTGAAGAAAACCTGTCTTCGTTACAGTCCATTACAGTAGTTTTCAGTGCAGTTATATTTGCAAGCCTTTGTTTTTATGTATGTTTCTAAATGTACAAATTCTGTGCCTTAATTCCACAGTATAGCTAGCAAGGGCCAGAATTCGATCATCAAAGTCAAGACCATCTGAGAGACTGTTCAGATGTATATTTTTCTGTCACAGCCAATCTATTACTTACCTCTTATTTACACTTGCAGCTATTCTAAATTAAGGGTTTGACTGGAAAGTCCTGTGAGACTCAGCTGCTTAGTGTAGGAAATTACTCCTCTCATTGTTTTCTCTGACCTTCTCCTGGAGTTTACTGTTCCCCATTGCAAAATCTGTGCGCATGGCTCAGCCTTTTTATTCGCAAGCTGATGTTTCATCTTAAACTGCCAGTGGAGTTGGATGTGCACTTAATCGTGGACTGTGAACTGCTATGGCTGTGTTATGGGTGAGGTCTAATTACAGTTCTAGGCAGCAACTTCAAGCAGAGAGGCATGTAGACTATGGGGATGGTAAGTCTTAAACTGTTCCAGCTAATTCTGTCTGCACCTATCTTTTGAAATCTTTTAGTGATATATGCCCAGATCCTTCTTACATAGATATTGCCAGAGACCAAAATTGACTAAAGCACTTTCACTGGCAGAGGATACTTTGGAGCACTAAGAACTGCAAATGTGTTTGTTGGCAGTATGTTTGAAATATGCCTAATTCTGGAATTCTGTTTTACTGGCTAATTTACACTTTAATTTATCAGCCCTTGGATTGTAAGGTCAAACTGATATTCAGCCTTGCCTTAGCTAGATACGATGTAAATGGTACTATCTGCCTTTGAAAATTTTTTTTAGACAAGGCTGGGTTCCCATAGCTTGTTCTTTCTCCAGTTGCTCTAACATAAGTGTGAAGAGATCCTAGCTGCTGCCAGTCAGTTGTAGTAAGTTCTGAAATGTCTTACAGTGATATTTTACTGACAAGTCCATTCAGTAGAAATAACTCTGATTCATAAAATGCATACAGTCACAGTGCTGCGTTTCACTTTCTGTTGTTTAAGAAGGAAAGGAGCTTTGGATTAGTTTGTTCATCACTTATTCTCACCTTTTTGTTCTAAAGAGACACTCATTTTTTCTGCTGTTCTTGCCTTCTGTTATGACTCCCTCTATAATGTCCAGGAGAAAACTTGCCAGTTTCCCCAGTGTTCTCCTTGCTACCCAGACTTTGGGGAAACCCCAGCCTCGATGTTCTGTTCTACAGGGTATCCCTGCTCAGTATGTGCCATAAGTGTGGAATTTCTTGTGGCTTAATTATGTTCAAGTGTACTGTATTTTAATATGATTCAGTATGTTAATGTGTCTGGCGATGCGAAGCTGATGTGAAGATTCATTAACTGTGGTGGCGCTTTGCTGATTTGCTGAGATCTGGCACATAACGTTCATAATGAATGATCAGGAAGTCCCCCAAAAGGTGAATTTCATTAGACGTCATACGTAGACGAGATCAAAGGTTAAAAGGATGTGAAACTGCTTTGCCCCTCATATAGCCATTAATATAAAGAAGGTGGTTCAGTGCATCTAGGGTAAGGGGTAGTTAGCTTCCTAATGTAGGTGCCCTTAATCCTTCCACCCTCTCTCTACTGACTAGATTATATGACTTCCGGTGGGCAATGTGAATTTTCCTACAGGGAACAAAATAAGAGCAAATGTAATTTGTTTATCAGCTTATATTCACATATTCACACTGTCATTTGATACTTGGATTGCCATTGTAAGGAATATGCAACAGTGAAAGCATGGTTCAGTCAGGTGTGCAATGAACAATCAAGACAAAAGTCAATGAAAAGAGTAAACTTTACTGCATGTCTTAGAAAGCAGATACCTCTACATCTCCCATTTTTTAAAAAGGAGAATGTAGTGCTGTGACACTGCTGGTCATATGCATTTGGCTTTGTGGAAAATTTCAGTTCACCATGCAATCACCATAAATAATTTAAGAGAAAACAACTGAGATGAAAAGAGAGCATGGGATTGAGTGGTTACTGTGAACGTAGGTGTTGAAAGTGGAAGACTTTTCTGAACAATATCAGTGTCTCTAGGATTGACTTGTTCCTTTATTTTTGCTGGCAGCTATTGCTATGGTCTCAGAAAAAACTTGTTTTTGCTTTGATGGAGGACCTCTTTTTTTTTTTAACTTAAAGAAAAATAGGTGCTATAACACACACATTTTTCTGATCTATAATATCCTCAGGCAAAGATTTTTATGGAGACAGGATGAGGGCTGCTGAAGTACAGCATCTGGGGCAGCAGTCCAATGAGAAAATAGCTCGTGTAGCTGTCATAATCAAAAGTTATATTACTGTAACTGTTCTGCTGGAAATCAGAGATTTGCCTGATAGGTTTTTTTTCTGATGGGAAATAAAATTCAATGACTCTTGTGTTGTAACAGGGAGCTATGGTGTGGACTGCAACATTAAATCAATTTTAATCTAAAAGGAGTGTATGCCAGTGAAATCAAGGAAGAGATCTCCACAGGCTTTAGATGAGGTTCTTCGGAAAGTCTAGGGACTCAGCATGCAAGTACAAATAAAGAAGATGATTCTGTCATACCTAGTATGACAGTTCCTGTTTATTACTTCAGTTTTATTAGGAAAATTGGTTAATCCTGGGAGCAAATGTGAGGGGAAAATGTCAAGATTTTTAGTCAAAACATCCACATCCTTTTGAAAGAGAAATAAAAAAATCATCCAATTCTAATTTTAGCCAAAAAGCAATTTGTTAGCCTGAAAGTGGACTGTTTAATTGGGTCATATATATACATATACATACACATAAACACACACACACACATATGTGTATATATATCTTACGTACAGGAATTCTCCTTGACTGAAAAAGTGTAAGATTTTCATCTAGTAAATTACAAAACTGATAAACACAGTACTTGATTCTCTAATAATTGTTTCCATCTGATGATTTATGCCTGTGCAAATGGCATGATACGAAAACTGGCTTTGCAGAAGGAAATAAGATTTCTCAAGAGTAAAAGCAGAACAAAGTCAGTCATGTGATTATTATCATGCTCTGGGGTCTGTCCTTAGTCTGGGTAGTAAGAAAAACAGTGGGCTGCAAAGAACATTCAGTTTTCAGTCCAGTAAAGGTTTCAGTCTTATAAATCAAATGCTGTAATGCTGCAGTTTATAGCTTGGTATTTAGGTTATTATTGTTCTGTTTGTTCATTCTGTTTTGTAGCTGTTTCCTTGGCTCTAGCACTGAATGGCGTCTGCACAAATACTATTAAATTAATAGTGGGAAGGTAAGTCTTGCCATGTTATAAATGATTGGTTTAAACTGTTAAGAGAAATGAAGACAGAGTTGACAAATACAATACATCTTAATAAAAAGAGAGCTGCTGCCCCAAAGCCCGTTGAATTAGAACAGGCCCCTGTGAAGCTGTCCTTTCCCTGGTGCAGGTGTTGTACAACTTCATTATGTGACATCCACCTGTGGTAGGAATCTATGCCCTTGTGTTTTGTTATTTGTTTGACCGGTTGGCAGATCCAGACAAACGAGGAGTTTGAAAGGAAAGGTGTGAGCTGAAATCAGTTCATTAAATTGGCAACACAGAAAGGAAGAGTCACAGCATGTGGGAACTTTGGGAACTTAGATGCCAGTGCCACTAGTCTGATTAAATAGGAATCCACTGAGTCTCTATATAACCCAGTGCCTGCATTTTGCGTGAAGCGTATTACTGAATGGTATTTCCAGGTAACATCAAGACCCATGGCAGAACAAACCTTGGAGCTAAGCAATAAGCAGACTCCTAGGTAGGCCATTTTTTAGGGAAGCAAAAATTTGAATGAAGAGCTCAGAAAAATACTAGCAAACAAAACTCTTTGGAAAATTTTTTTTTTTTACATATCTTTTGGCTCTTAATCAAAATTTTGAATAATTTCAGCTGAAAAACTTGAATTCATACACTATTTAATAGAGTCCAGTGCTGTGTTTGTTGTTCATCTGTTTTGCAGCATTGAGGAAGCAGTATTTGTGCTTGGTTTCTGATTAACTCTCTCTGCTACAGTACTGATGCCCTGACAATAATGGTACTTGGCGCTTCTATTTTAAGAGTGCTTTTGAAATATAATTAAGAATGTCTGCACCATCATCTTCAGGCAGACATGAGCTCATTTTGCTTGCACTCCAAGCCAACTAGTTGCTCTGTCAGCTTGTCTCTGAATCTGTGGTCATTCACCTTGCTTCTCTACATGGTTTATTAGCTTAGGATCACTATGACACCAGTCAAGCCTACGTGCTATCATTCAGCTCAGAGCAGGGTCAAAAGAAACTCAGAGGTTTGTTCGATGCAGTTAGAGAGTCAGCATCAGGGCTGGCATTAGAATTTGGTGGTTGTTTTGGTGCCAGTCTTGTAGCCTAAGTTGTAGTCCTGTTCTCAGGTAGATGTGTTGGCACGACTTGTGCAACTTTCTGGGGTTGCTATGCTACATTGCTCTGTCACTCGAAGTGCTGTGCAAGATTGATTGCTGTAGGCAAGAGTAGCCTTGCATGTTTTCAGAGACAACTCCCACTTCCGTGCTGCACTGGAAGCTTCCCTGAGAGAGCCTGCCTGTAAAAAAAAAAAAAAAAAAAAAAAAAAAAAAGTGACCTTGAATTGACTATTCAAGGAAAATGAAGCATTTCTGTTGCTGTGTTAAATCAGGAGGGAATGAACTCTGTATGTAATAAGCAGTAAATGTAATAATCACTTTGAGGTTTATTTGTTACTACAGCTTTTATATTTTTAATATCCATGGTGTTTTTTGTAGACCGCGTCCCGATTTCTTTTACCGCTGCTTTCCAGATGGAGTAATGAACTCTGAAATGCACTGCACAGGTGATCCAGATCTGGTGTCTGAAGGCAGAAAAAGCTTTCCAAGTATCCACTCTTCCTGTAAGTTCATTTAAATGCGGTGCTTTTTTTGTAAAAAGCTGTCCTATCTATTTTTTGGAATTGCTCTTTTTTTGTTAGATCATTAACCTGATTTTTGGGGGAGGGGCCTGCACTTCTGTCTTAGGTCACCACTGCCAGAAATTTCCTTCTGGAAATAAAGTTGTGAGCCCGTCACCCTTCCTTATCTTGAGAACCACCTGACTTCGCTGAGAGCCGTAGCAGGACTATCAGTAGAGTGAAGCACTGTTCAAGATTAAAGAAAACAGTGTGGTTCTGAGGGGGTATCTGTTCCCTAATGCAGACCTCTGTATGCAACCTTTGGCTATATAGTAAATATTTCTTTTGTTATATTCCATTGAAATATGAAATGTGACAGGGCATGTTTGGCCTGCATAGTTTTGACAAGATTTCATTAATTCTTTCAAATACTAGATCTGTTAAACCAAAGTTCAAGTCACAAAGACAGTTCCACTGCTTTTACCTTTACGATTTTGTTATATAAAAAAAAAAAAAAGGTCCATTACTAAGCTGCTTTTCTTCATGGGAGGTTGTATGCTTGAAGGTGGGAGGGGTAGAAAGGAATACACAGGGATCATGTCACATTATTTTGGTGCTATTCATCCTAATGAACTGGGTATAAAGTCAGGTTCAAGAAGTCCCTTCGGCACTGGAAGCTATCATAACGTGCCAGTAGAAGGATGATTATTTCATTCCCTGTTTTCTTACGCTTTTGACAGTATCCACTGCTGGCTGCGGCTAAAGAAGTGATCCTTGTCTGTGTGGGCCTTTATTCTGAGGGGTTCTTACACTTCCGTGTTCAGATGTCTACTGCCGCTGGACTGCTTTGCCTGGGCACAGGCAGGAGTACATGGTAGCTGTGTTCCCAGCTCAAGCAAGCAGAGGAGAATAGGTAGAATGTCCTGACTTTTCTGTCAGTATGACAGCGCAGAAGTAGCATGTAATGGGGGAACAGGTGTATCAATAGTATCTTATTTAGAGGAGCAGGTGGGCAGGAAACAGAGGTAAATTTGGCACAGTTTGGAGCGTCTGTGGTTTCTTGTCTGCTCCTAGGACAGCATAGTCACTTGTGACTCCATTTGGCTTTGACGTGGTCCTCAGTCTAGGTCTGATGGTTTGATCCGTTACTCCTAGCTAATGCTGTATCCTGACAGATGTTTAGGTGGCTTTATGAAAACTTGTACGTCTGATTTAATTAGTTGTATTAACTCAGACGTTTACAAAGGTTCCTTTCTTTGTCTTGAGGAGCTGACTTCTAGAGTGTTTTATGTCAGGTGTCTAATAAAACTTCATCTGTAAAATAACTTGATTACTGTGAGCTTTTTTGGTTTTTTTTGGCTGGTATTGTTTGTTGTCTTGT
>NW_008795129.1:21522890-21558882 GCF_000699145.1 Aptenodytes forsteri
CTTGTACTGTTCCGTTTTCGAGAACTGCCAATTGAGTACCAGTAAGTCATATCTCTGGAATTTGTTTTTCTGATATTTTTTTAGAGTAATAACTTCAAATTGTCTAATTGTGCAGAATTACATATTGCAAACAAGTTGGGTAATGGGATGAATGAAATTCTAAGCTGATCTTGCTCCCTTTTTCTCGTTTGAGTCCCAGAAACAGATAAGTGGGTAGTAGATGTTTGTGGATATGTTACAAACTTTATAGTCCTAAACAATAAACCACCTTAGCTGTCTCAAATTTTGTTTTCTTTCCTTGCAGCAAGATTCAAACAGCAGCAGCAAGCAACAGATAAAAAATGAAACATGAACAACAAAATGGATGGGCATACAGACAGAACGATTTGGTGTATTTAATGAAACAAACAGAACAAATTATGCTGAAATCAGTATAAAACTTTTATTGCCTGGAATTAATAAGTGTAATGATTACCCAGCATACCAATTGGTGAAAAATGCAATATATGAATAAAGAGTATTTAATTGAATGCAACGCATGAAAACCGATGGATGAGGAAAAATATGGTGAATGAACGCAGAACAGTTAATTGGATAAGCCACATGCATAGCTGGTAGCTGAAAAGATCACTGAATTTGCAGGCATACATTATACTAATGGGGTGGACAGAAAGCTTTTTGTAGTTGATTTCTTCCTTTTTATCTCACGACTGATGTCATTTTGACATTTGTATCAGGCTGACAAGATCTTTCCAGAAACAAAATATGAACCAAGAGTCTTGTAGTGTTATTTATCTGAAAATCAATAGTATCTAACTCTTAATATTTGTTGTTGAAAAGTGACCATCATGCAGAAAGCTCCTGTTAAGTTTAATTATTGCCCAATATGTTGTTATGTGCATGGGAAATAAATGCTTATAATACCAGGTTTAGATCCAGTGGAGCAATTCCAGGTAGACCAGATATTCAGTGATGAAAAACTGAAAAAGAAATCAGAAGCGTTCTTTTCAATATCAATTGTTTGTTACTTTAAGTAGCTTTATGCATTTACTAGTTCAAGGAAGATTTCACAATATGCTATTCTTTATATAGGCTACAAGCAGTGAGGATTTCATTGTCCAGTATTTATGTGGACAGAGAGGTCTGAGTTTAGTTTGGTGACAAAATTTGGAATTTTTATGATTGCCATGAGATCCTGAGGAATAAAGTCAGTTTTCTTGTCCTTGTTTTAGTCTTAAATTACCATTGCTATAATCGGACAAATAGCTTTGTTTAGAGAATATATCTAAATTTCTTCAGGGAAAGTGTTCAGCCTACAAATCATCGGGGTTTTTTCAGATGCTAGGAAGACTGATTCTACTTGTGAATAGAAGACTATATGTCAAGTACGTGTTTAATTAAGGTGACAGAAATACTGAGCATATTTTTGATATGAGAGCTCACATTTCTGTAAAGCACAGAAGTAAAGTTCATGAGTTGCAGCTTACATTTGTTGCAAAGGAAGAAGGGAGAAGAATGGCTTGGGAACTCTAGAGAGTTCTGGGAGAAGTGCACACAGTGGCAACAGATGTAGCTGTTCTCCCTAAATCAGTGTCATACATTATAACTTTAAGAGATGCTGACATCTCCAGATTTCAGTTGCACACCAGTCAAAATTCAGTTCTTTTCCTAAGCACGGGGAAATGTTTTAAAATACATGAAGTCATTAACATGCCCGTTCCTTCATTATATAGGAGATTAAACCTTTATTTTCCAGGAGTGGGAGATATAAAAAGGTAAGTTTATTTGTTGTCTGTCTCTGGTTAGATAGTAAACTGCCTTCCAGATCCCTGGCAGGTGTCTATCATCACAAGGATTCTGGGGTGGACAGAAGATGCACGGCAAGTCACCCATCACAGTTGGTTAGAAGTTCCATTCACAAAGAGTGATGACTTCTTTGAACCACAGTAGTACTTTATCAGCTGATGCTGACTTTGGTTTTAAACCCCGCTGTGTTCTTACTCCATTAATTGAAGCAGCAAAAGATGAACGTTCAAATCTAGTAGTTTTACAAGCAGAACAAATGAACTGCAGGAGACCTGTAGCTGGTGATACACTACAATTATGCTGCTAGAGGAAGTGGTGGTCGTGACAGAGAGGCAGAGGAGAAGAAAAGAATATGACCAGTAGGGTAGCTGTGATGTTGCTATATCACCAGTCAGGTGGCTGTAAGTAGGGGGAGAACTAAAGGGTCAAATTCTCTTTTCATTTTATGGTCCTGGTAATGTCACAAATATAAACTAGTTCTACCAAATAGTGTGGGTTTGTTTTTTTTCCCCATGTTTTGAACAGTAGAGCCCAGTTAAACTCTTGAACCCTTAATACGCAAAAAATGTTCAGAGTTTGCATGTGGAGTTTGGGAGTATCTGCCATCCTCTACCTGTTTTTGGAAGGTTTGGCCTGGAAGCCATGTACGCTGAAATCATACAGAATTCAGTCTGGAAACAGACTTCGTCTTTCAGGTCCACACGTAGATTCATAGACACTGCAGATGGAAAAGCCTTCTTGCATCATTTACAGTACATCAGTTCATTGCTATGTACACAGGATTCCTGACTAATTAAAAAAATTCTTTTCTTATATTAAATTTAAGCATCTTACACAGTAGGATTTTCCTGCAGCTTAAAATTAGGCTGGTTGTTATACGGTTTTTGAGTTCACTCTAGTATAAATACTCTCTGATCTGATCTTGAGCCACGTACTTGGACATTTCTTTTCTGAGCTTGGTGCCTCATTTCAAATTGCTCTGAATTCATCATGTCAGTACAATTCTTCTCTATTAAGCTACAGTTTAATATTACAGTTTACTATGCGTTCCAATAATTTGCTGCATAATTTGTTTTTTTGCTGTCATGTTAACTTCATTTTCTGTACTTATGTGTATCATGGGTAGCACATTTACTTGTTTTTCTCACCAAGTATGCTAATAAGGAGTTCAGGAGATACTTCTTTGGGCTACTGCACTGTGGAACTCTCCAGGTATCAAAAACATTGGAAAACATCTGATCATATCTGAAAGAATTATGTGGTAGAACTAGATATGACGAGGAAGAGGAGGGAGGGATGCATGGTGTGCTGGAATGAGCAGCAGTAGGTGAGAAGTTACAGTCTCCCTTGGTTCTTAGACTATTTGTGGGGACTGGTGCAAAGAGAGCTGACTGCCAGCTAACACAAGGAGCTGTGAGAGTATCACTGATACTCTCTTTTAAAGCCTGTTTATAGTTTCTTGGCAAGCGATACAGAATGATCATCAGTGCATGTTGTAATTGTACATGCTGTAAGTTGCCTATATAAGGGTAAGCTTAGATGTGGGGTTCCTGTCAGGTAGTATCACTTGTGGAATATGCTGTGAAGGACAAGTGTTTGAAGACAAATAGATGCCCTGTAAAATAGATGCTATCACAATATATGCTCTAGTCTTCTGAAAATCCCATAAGGCACTCTGTAATGCAAAGCAAGGAAATTAATTTCAGGATGCATTTAAAATCTAGCAATTTTAGAAGCGGAGCAAATGAACTGAAGCAGATTTCCATTCCTTAGGTCTGAAATCTTTGAAAGGCTGGCCTTAGTATCCGGTAGAGTTTTACTTTTTCTGATTTATTTAACAAAAGAGACTGTCGGTTACAAATAGTTTAATTACTACTGCCAAAAAATAATTTTATGTAAGATCCTTTGAAGGATCTTTATGGAAAAAGCTACAGTTTTGCAGTGAACGGATGGAGTCTTTGACCAAGAATGAACACCTGTCATTTACTTTACTGGATATTGTTAGACTATTTGTATGCTGACTGGTGATTGACTTAAAGCACCATTTACCAGGACTGCAGGTAGATTTCTTCAGGTGGAGAAGGAGTTGAGCATACTTTGTGTGTACGATGAAGGAAGACTAGTAGGCAGTTTAGGGAATGAAGAGGTGGAAACTGAGGGATATTACAAAAGATAGAAAAAACAGCTGTCAAGGAAAGCATATTTTAGAAGCACAAATTTATAGAAATCGAAGTCTTGTTCCAATTGCTGTCTGAAATTAATTTCCCTAAGCTTTTAGCTGTGAAGATTTTGGCTTAAAATACGAATCCAGATCATCTTCCCAAGTTGGTGATACCAAGTTTTGAGTACAGAGCTCTAAATCAGAGGGAGAAAGACCTGACCTTTTAAAAGACCAGCATTTTAACTCAGTCTTTGACCCAGAATTCATCTGTATAAATGAGGATAAGCCACCAACAGCAAGCAAAAAAGTGCTGCAAAAGTATTAGGTGTTTATGTTAATATAGTTTAATGAGTGAGTCTTGACCCGTTGCCAAAACTGGGTCAACTTCCTGATTAGACCTGACCTTAAATATTTGCTTATGTTCATATGTTACTTACCGGTAGTTACTTACTACCAGTAAGTAGGTAAACAAAGTAAAGGAACTAGACACCACTGAGCTGGCAGTCAGAAATACCGCTGTACTGCATCCAGCCACAGAACGGTCTTGTGTTCCTGTGTCTGGTTATGAATGTTGTGAACTGTGATGGTAGAGAGGGTTGAGGGGAGCACAGCATAGTGCTCTCAGAGCATGGGGCTCTTACTGTCATAACCTGCCTTCTCTTTCGCATTTGTTGACTGTTTATTGGGTAGTCATAAGAAAATTTTTTTTTTATTATTATTATTAAAATGCTAAAGGAATGACCAAAGCCATATTGTGTACAGAGAAAGGGTATGCCCAGAGACCTAATTCGTATCTCAACTCAACAAGCAATAGACCATTCTGATGTAAATACAGCTTTGCAACAGCAGCAAACCCCATAGTATTGTATTCTGATCTGCTTTCCAGGTAAATGATTTCTGAATGGATTATCTCCTGAAGCTTTCTTAGAAAAAAGTAGCAACTCTGCAATACAGACTTGCTTCAAATGTTCAGTAAAATAGGTTATTTAGGTTAAAAAAAAAAAAAAGTTCCTAGACAGTCAGATATCTTATATGCTGACATCACTGTAGTAATGAAGTCCCTGTACAAGCAAGTATGGGTAAATAATAGTAACACAACACATTTCATGTAGAAACACCAAAAATCCTGTGTGAATGAAATGCCAAATTCTTGACCCTGTTTCCTTTCTTAGAGGAAGTGATTAATTCATCATGATATAACTCCCTTTAGGCTCTTATTCTACTCAAAACATTTGCAAGCAGATTGCAATTCCCAGAGTTTTGGCCTCAGCTTTATTTAGTGACTATTTTTAAATGTGTTAATTCTGAATTGGTCAGAACTATTTAAGCTGTGTTTTTCAGCTAAGGGATTGCTGTCATAGATTTGAGGGTGTTGAATGAAACTGGGTTTGATATCTTTGTGCTGAAGAAAAGAAGAATGGCTTGGTGAGGGTTTAATTTATTCTTGTTAACCTCCTTGGAGCCTGTACTGCTTAGTATCAGTAGTCAGTGGCAGACCGAGCCCATGATTGTCATGAATACCCATATATGCAGCTTGAAATTGGTGTCTCTGCTATGAATAAATGAATAATCACTTGCTAGTCTGGTTTCTATCAGCTTATAGTTTGATTCACAGAATTGTTAGGTTGAAGGTACCTCTGGAAATCATCAAAGCAGGGTCAGCGAGAGTAGGCTCCTCAGCACTGTGTCCTGTTCAGTTTTGCATGTCTCTGAATATGGAGATTCCACAACCTTTCTCATAGGGAAACCTATATTTTTTCTGTCACAGTGAGAATGTTTTTTCTTATGTTTAAATGCAATTTCCCATTGTCTCTTCTCCTTTCACTGGGTACTACTGAGAAGAGTCTGGCTTAACTTCCCCTAGAACAGGACTTTGCACTTCCCTGTGTTGAACTTCAGGAGATTCATGTCGGCCATTGATCTCAGATAGAAAGGTCCAAAGTGATGCTAGCGGATTTCGCATCAACTGACTGAAAGACAAACTTGATAAAAATTAAAATCAGTTGAATAATGGAGTGGCCGCGCAGATAATTAAACTTACAATTTCATGTTGGGTTCGATAGATTCATGGGAATAAAATCAGTAAAAAAGTAACATTTTTCTGTATAAAAATGCTGTACTGGCAGTAGAAGAAATTAAATACTTATGTGATTTTATTTTTGTAGCTGCAATTTCGTTACTTAAATTAGTTTGAAAAGTTGACTTCTGGCTAAATTGTGCCTTTTTTTTTTTTTTAACAGAAATCTTTAATCATTCCAGAGGTTCCTTTTTGCAAGGAAAAATCAAGGTTTGAAGAAATTACTTTGTGGTAACATCTCAATTTGATTTGTACAGCTTCCAGAGTGAATGTCAACATAGTGCTATACAACAGCTGTTATTTCTTGTGTGTGGTTTGGTGGGTTTTTTTTTCCTTCTTGTATTATATTGGCTGAAAGAGAGTTGTAGTGATTCCTGTAGAATACAGCTGAAGAAATCAGAGAATTTAATCAGAAATCTGAAATGAAGCATGTAATCAGAATGTTTGGTTGTAGGGACAATAACAGCTACTGTTATGTCATATATTTTGTAATTACCTCCTTGATGAATGAAGGGGTCTCAACATGTTTGAGAGAATAATGGCCTCTTAGAAGTGAAGAAGAAAATTATTTTCTCTGCCTTTCAAGCTATAGTTTACACTTACCTCACAGTCTTCATAGACAAGATGGCAAATTATATGTAAACACTCAACTTCTATGAATTGGTTGAGCCCATTTTTATAAGGAATTCATGCTTTTAAAAGAAACAGTTCCTTTCGCAGTGTATTTTTAATAATTTGCACTTTTTATACAAATAAGACCTAGGTAGTAATATGTCATTATTAATGTAACTAACGTTAGCAGTGGCCAGATTTGCAAGGTTGTAACATCATGAAGAATGATTTTTCACAGTTTCATTATTCAGGATGAGCCTTTGCAGGTATGAACTCATTGCAAATCAAGGTAAACATCCATTTCCACCACAGGGCATAATCTTGCTCTGATCAAAATCAATGCCAGAACTGAATTGGCTGGAGAATTCTAATCTGTTAATAGTCATCATTACTACATCGAAGAAGTAATCAGCAAACAGGGTTAATGGGAGCAGTGACCAAGGAATTAGGATCTTAATACCTACTGTGCACTTTAATATAGCTTTAAAGAAAATATTGCCAGTGTTACAGTTTACACACAGTGTGCCAGTTACCCATTGTAGATTCCGTTTATATTAAAAGTAGGATATGCACATTGTAAGAGTACTGGATATGAGGTCATCTGTGCTTATTTGTTGGGAGAAAGAACAGGGTCTCCAAGAAAGGAAGTACAAACATCAATAGGAAAAAAGTAATTGGTTACCCTTTTCTGCTGGCATAATAAATGAGATTACATCTTCAGACCAGTCCTGAATAGTAATTTCCTACTTTAAGTAGCCAGATTCCATTATGAATGACAGCAGTAATTGTTCAATCTGTTGTAACAAGCTTAAGAATATACAAGAAAAGTTCTTCTGCAGAGGTCCCCCAGCCCTATCTTCGAATAAGGAGAGGAATCCCAGCTGACTTCTTCCACTGCACTACCATTTCTTCCTTTGTGAGCAAGGTCAGCCCCCACATCCTACAGATGTTAGGAATGTGCATACCTTTCCCTCCAGCACTGACATATTTCCCAGAAGTGGAGTTCTTGTGTTAGCTTCTTGAGACTGCTTTTTAGTAAGACTCCTAAAGAGCAGAATGAAAGGGACTGGAAAGCTAATATAATTTGCATTTGATGATAGAATGCAGGTGGCAGTAGGGGAAATGACCATGTGCATCACCAGCCTCATGCCTTACAGAGCATCCCATCTTGTCCAGGAACGGCAGTATACGCAACTTTAGAGGCAGTACTCAGGAGATAGTTCCCTTATCCAGAAAAGAGAAGGTAAATGCTGAAGGTTTGCGCTCCCCCCTTTTTCTAGGAAGAATCAACAGTTAATTTCCACAAGCTAAAAGAGTTTGAGTATAAGCTGGCTCAGGTGCCAGTTTATCAAGCAGCTATAATGCATATTATTGGGATAAACAAGGTGGCTATTTACCTGCCTATTGTCTTTATGAAAATATATAGCCACGCAGGTATGCTATTCATCTTTGTCAATGCTTACCACTTATCTGTCTGAGAATATACCAAATCTTAATGTGAAAGGACATGTCCTTATCTTTCCATCAGTTCCTCTGCAAACAGTAGGCTTACTTCCAAGCCGTGTAAGAGCTCTTTGCTTCTCACCAGCACCCAGCCTTTTTCATTAAAATGACTAAAAGAACTGAAGCATGAGGTGTTACATCTCTCTGCTCTCTAGCAAAATTCAGCAGACCTTCTTGAAGAAAAGCTGAAAGTAATGTGATTCTTCATAGTAACATGTTATTTAGCAATACCAAGGATTGCATGCAAAATCAGAAATTGTACCAGATGAGTCTGTTGCTTTCTTGATCTCAGGACTGTGATTTGCTGACTTGCAGTCCACTGTAATTTGTGATTCACTTAGGATACCAAAGAGGTGTGTGTGTGGCTTTTTATTTGGTTTGGCTTTTCCTAATCTAGAGACCAGATCATGCAGGGAACTTAAGAGTAGAGTGAGACTTCAGAGGAGAGTAAGCAAAAACATGGAATCATCTTGAATCCTGGGTCATTCATGAGGAATAGAACGAATGACTCTGCGAGTCAACATGGTTCTTCCTCAAGTGCTGGAGAGCTGAAGTTAAAGTGTGAGCTGGAAGTATGAGTAAATCTCTGAGCTTAGCTTCGATAAAACAGTTTTCCCGCAGCTATTGCTGTTTCTTGGTTATTATAGCTGTTCAGTTTGCTTTCATCTGTGTAGGGAAGAAGCTTAATTACCTTTCAGTCTAATTCTCCCTTTTCTCTTGCCTAAGTTTTCAGGTAAAATTAGTAAGCTAAGATTAAAGTATATGCTTGATTTAACAGCCTGCAGAAGACTTCGTTGTGATATTGTAGACTTTAGCTGTATGTAAAGCTAAAATCATTGTTTCTCTGACTGTTTCAGTTAAAAGGACTTCGAGTTACACTAGAGATCTAAAGATCAATTTTCATCTGTGAACTGCAGTGACAGCTCTTCTCTGGAGCAAAATGGGTCAGAAAGCTCAAGACTAATTTGAAAATGGATGTCTATCAACCAACTCAGACAGAGGAGGCTGGCACATCAATTTCTGACCATGAGAATGAAGTCTCATTACACCCCTGGCAAATACTGAGATTCCTTGAAATTGCCATTGTAGCATAGCACTGACATCACTCTCCAAAATCCATTCGGTGTGGTTTTGTGTAGCATTTCTGTGTAAGAACAAACCAAATGTAGAGATATTTCTAAAACAGGTGTGTTGTTAGCTCTTCCTTAGTAATATATCCTTCAGCGTGGAGTTTTCTTTAGGGTAGGTAAGCTCAACAGTGGGCTGTTTTAGGCAGCACTTGGGAGGTAAGAGAAGCTTGGCTACTGCACTGTATATGAGAAGCAGGTAAATAGCCCAAGCAAAACCATGGCTTGGTTGCATGTTCATTGTATTCACTGCATAAACATGCTGCTTTTCACTCTTCTAACTTCGATTTCAGGTCAAACCCTGGCCTCGTGAAGGATATCCCTTCATCCTCCTCTGCAAAGAGTAAAATAGAGAATCACAGGTCTAGTCAGAATTCCTGTTTTGAGAACTAGAAGCTGATATTTGTGTGTGAATTTGCCCCGAGTCCCATCAGCTGTGAAACATTTTGATCAGGTTCGATCAGGAATGACTGCTAGAAGCAGTCCTTGCTCTTAATCTTGATAGGGTAATTTTCTATGTCTGTAGAGACTAAGGGTAAGACTTTCTGTGGCAGCATTTTCATTCTGATCAGGCATATGCTGTTGAAGACAGTGTTATGACGGTCCCCTCTTGTAGCACTGTGTTTCACATCACGGTGTGGTCTTGGAGCCCATGATAAGAATAAACCAGAATATGTATGAGAGCGTTCTGCCTAAACTAGAGCTACTTGGAAGTAAAACCGACCATTCTGTTTCCATGGGGACTTTAAATCTGTCTACAGGGTGGTCACCTTCATGAGTTGGGGTGTATGTTTTCCACTCTACAAGAGCTAGTTGCGATTGGTCTCCAAATGCTACTGGTTGAGTCAAAACCTCTTTGAGCAGGAAGAGTTATAGAGCTGACTCACATAAGTACATGTTCTTGTAATACAAATAACCCTGAGTCAATCTAGAATTATTTCAATAAAAACAAGAGTATCAATTACAATTCTGCTGTAAGCAGAAGAAAAATAAATCAATAAAAACCTTGAAATTGAATTATAAAGTTAAAATGCTAGGCACCTTTCTTTAGAGGTGGCTGACTGATTTATCAAATTGCAGAAATCTCAGCCATAAAGATTTCTGAAAACATTAATTTAGGTCTCTTGAAAACAAGGGGATATTAAAAGTCTCTTGAGATAAAAGCAGGAAATCAAGCATATTATTTATGTCAGAAAAGTGCATAACATCTGCAGAAAGCCTCATTTGGATTTTGCTATTACTGTGAGTTCTACATAGAAAGCACCAGCTATTACAGGTAAGTAGGTAGGTAATTTTTTTTCCCCTCCCTTCTGCAGAGGACTGAGCAAATAATGAAATCAGTATTTTAACTAACAAAGCCTACACAAAAAAGTTTATGCAAAATGTTTCTAAAACTAATACTGCTTTGTTGCGATCAACTGGTTTCTCTGGTGATTTTCTCTTGAGACTTTTAGTTTTTGCTTGTTTCAATCTGAACTAAGACAATGGTTTTAGAAGTCTCTCTGGCGTTCCTACATTCTGTTTAAACAACCAGAAACTTTTTGAAAATGATTATGTTGGAAGTTTCTGATCGTGTTGGAAGGCAATGTAGGTTGGACTCACGGGATGAAACTGCCAGTGGATAATAGCATAGGAGGTCTTTTTAAAAAAATTCTCTTGCGGGGGAGGAGGGAGGAAGGAAAAATCTTTGGACGATTTTACTGAGGGAATTAATCGGAGAATAGAAATCAGAATGGTTGACCAGATATTTTTTGTATCATAGCATTTCCACAGACACTCAGGACTAAAGACGGATTTGAACTGGTGAGCAGTGTTCAGTGATGCAGGTTCTCTATCATATGGTTAGCCATTTTATTCTTCATTGTATTAGCCTGTCTTCTTTGCTGATCTCTTCTCCCTGGTATCCAGTGATAGGACGCGTGGGAATGGTTCAAAGCTGCACCAGGAAAGGTTTAGACTGGACATTAGGAAGCATTTCTTTATGAGAGGGTGGTCAAACACTGGAACAGGCTTCCTAGAGAGGTGGTCAATGCCCCAAGCCTGTCAGTGTTTAAGAGGCATTTGGACAATGCCCTTAATAACATGCTTTAACTTTTGGTCAGCCCTGAAGTGGTCGGGCAGTTGGAATAGATGATCGTTGTAGGTCCCTTCCAACTGAAATATTCTGTTCTGTTCTGTTCTTTTCTTTTCTATTCTGTTCCATTCTATTCTCCATCTTGTCTGCTCTGGCTTTTTTCCTTCATTACTTCCTTGAAATCAGTAAGTTTGTGTGGGTGAACACAGCAAGATCCTGTCTAGAAAAATGGAACTACTAGTTGCTGTAAATAACAAAAAAGTCTAAAGGCAAGGGTTAAAAGATATTTATGTTTTCAGGCAATAGAATAGTATATCACTTTCTGGTATTGTTTAGTGTGGCAGGGAGGCTAGAGTCTGAATGAAAAAGAGTATCACTGTATACAGAGAATGCCTCTTGCAGTAGGGTAGGTAATGGGTAGGAGTTAAATATGAGGAGCAGGAGTATAATTTGGATGTGCCTATTCATGGGTCTGGCCTTGATTCTGTTACCAAAAAATGTTATATGGCATACCTTGGAAATGCCTATTTATCTCTAGCAATTATAGTCTCGATAACTGGTTCACGTACCAGTGTCTGCATTTGTGTGGATGTGTCCCACTCCTCCTAGCTAAACTCTGCTTATTGGGGCAGAAAGCATTCTCAAGATTATTCCTAAATTAGTTTTCTGTCCAGTCCACTCCTTGGTTTTGGGGGAAGGAGAGAGAAATCTCTTGGTTTTTTTCCTTCTCTAAAACAGTTATAAAGTCTCTGACAGTCAGACTAGGAGTCTCCTTGGTGTGAGTTGTCATCTTAAACTGGTAAGGACTACTACAGCAGTTCTTAAAAGAAATAGCACCTTTGCTGTTGACTGGCTGATTGGTTAATATTTTATTTTCTCTTTATCTCCACAATTAACTGTTCCACTCAGTGTTGTTTGTCACTGTATAGTGCATTACCATTGTATTAGCCCCGAGGAGTTGCCTTCTCTGATGATATCAAAGCTGATTATGCAGTTCATGCTTGCATCAGATTTGCCTGATGAAGCGCTAATTAATTGAATGTAGTATTTGTGGTGTGTCTTGCTGTGTCACTAAAAAGAAGAAAGGAGACTGGAAAATATTATGTCTTTGGAGTGAAAGGACAGCTAGCTCCTCCTCCCCTTTTTCACTAAATAATTGAAATTAGTCAATTGTAAAAATGAGAAGTTTTTTACATTTTAGAAGCCATTCATTTGTTTGAAAAATTACAATGATTTATGTGCTTCAGAGTGAAGAAATTATTGAATTTCAATAGAAATGTTTGCTATCCTGTGATAATTTATATAAAATATTACGGCAGTACATGTAATTATAGTTGGGTATCTAAATTTGAACTGTTAATTATCTTTAGCTAGCAATTTCATGGAGGATAATCATATTTCCTTCAGTTGAAAGTGAACATTTTAAGTAACAGATGAGCTACAAGCCACAGGTTTTTGGCAGTAATTGCTGCTACTCCCATATTTTCAAGATAAATCTCTTAATTAACAGCTGTATGGCAGTGTCTCTCTGAAATATTTCACCCTCTTAAAGAAGAATCCAGGGAAATAAGGAATGGATTTCTTAGATATGCAAGGAAAAAAAATCTCCTGTGGGGTTTATTGGCTTCTTAATTCAAACTGTGAGTATACTCAGGAACGGTTGTGTTTAATGCTTTTACCTCTTCTCTGACATATTTACCTCTCAATACTCGGTAACACAGGCTGTTTAAGTTCATGGAGGGGTTGTGAGATGAACTCGTTAAAGTTTAGTGTTCCAGCTCTAATAATAAATCAAATCCTGCTAGTCTGTTTGAGGTTCAGATTATGTATATGTCTCAAGCATACCTCCAAAAGACTTTCTATTTTTCCTGAATTAAAAAAAAAGTGGGTTTTTAATACATGATGTCATATCAGTGTAAAACAGTGGTTCCTCACTGGTATTTATCCTACCTAGCAAACATGTTCTATGCATTGTCTTTTACACTGTAGCATTTAACGCGATAACATTTTTTTTTTTTTTATGGTAGTGTACAGTAATTTCTCCTTTTCTATGCATGATTAAAGAGATTAATCCCAGTTCTACTGTGTACTCCAGAATGGACTGCAACTTTATTTTTGCTATCTTCAGAGGATCTAGTCTGAATTGGAAATGAAGATACCCACTTTCTAGTCCCTGTTTCTCTCAAGAGAGTTATTTAAAAGTTTCTCTAAGAGAGTTATTTACAAGTTTGGAGCCCAGCATTGAATTCAGTGATGGTATAATGTAGCTGTGCAGCCACTCTCCTCTTGGTGTCCTGGTTCACTTTGCTACTTAAAGTGTGGTTGAAGAAGGCTTCAGATCGCTTGCCTTTTTTTTCTCCCAAACTCTTCTTCTTTACATAAAGCCCGCAATGGTAAGTTCCTCTTGCAAATAGTGGACAGATCAGGCTTCATCACTTTGCACTTTGCAGTGTAGCAGGAATAAATAACATTTTCTTATTCCTGCTGGGTCTCACAGCATGCAAAGAGAAGCAGAGATCTTCTATATAACCCTTACTGCTGTAGCTGTGCATAGTTTTGAGGTTTCCCTAGTCTCTTTTTGAAGTATTTAGGGACATTATTTGCAGGCAGTACTAACGCTGGTATAATCCAGCAAACTCCTTGACACTGCCTACCATGCTGCATCTTGTGTTTGACAGAAGCGTTCCAATCCTCCACTGTAAAAAGTTTCTGTCCATCAAGGTACTCTTCAAAATGTCTTTTAACTGTATTTTACATGCTAATCTGTATGCTTGTACGAATTCGCTTCAAACAAATTTTAAATTAAATGCACATCCCCAAAAGATTGATGCAAATACTTGGCATGGTGAATGGGAGGACAAGTAGTTGAGCAGGATGTGATCCATTATCAAGGATACTACTGATGGCGTAGGTGTGGCAAAGTAGGAGGCAAGAAGTTACCCTGATCCAACATGTGGGACTTGGTATATTCCAATGTTGAACTGGAAAGAAAAAACTGCTCTTGACAGGGATTATTTGTAGTTAGATACCTCATAAATCCCCCAGTGACAATAATTTGTATTAGAGTTGGAGAGCTGATGATCTAAAGCTTGTGGCTAGATACTGTATTCATGCTAAGGTCTAGCAGAAAGACAAATATATTCTCTGGTTATTAATTGACAGGGTAGTAGCTGTTTAATTAGTACTGACCTGTTTGAATTAACCTGGCAACTCTTATCTCAGTTTTAACAATTTTTTTCTCAAGAAACCAGAGGTATAGTATCAGGACTTTATTTCATAAAGGGATGCACGTGTGAGCTAACAAAAAAAAATCAGTCAGCACTTGGTATTCCTGATGCCTGTAAGGAGAATTGTGCTTTAGCCAGGGACCACACTAAAGCAGCACCATCATGGGGGTGTTCAAGGACCAGTTGCATCCTGATGTCATTCTGTCCTAGGTTTAAATCTGATACAAGTTCATTAGTTGGACCTAATTTCAGCAAGTGTAATTGAGAAGCATGGAGATCTTGGCAGTGAGTAAAGAGTAAAAAACATACCTTGCAGAGAAAGATGTCTTTCTAGTCTGATACAGGTGTATGATTAGCGCTGAGTTTACAAGACAGTCTCTTGTAGCTTATATTAATGCTAAGGCTGCTTTGATTAGTGCAGGAGTGCTGACCCCTTCTCTTCAAAGTAATTCCAGAATCTGAGCCCTTTTAGGCTTGTCTTTACTGTATTCTCAGAGAAAGGGGATTTGTTCAAGGTTTGTCATCAGAAGTGGCAAAGCAGGCTATGGAACAGGTTCACTTTTAGGACTTTTTGTAAATGGCATCATTAACCGAACAAATCAGAACTTAGTTCTCATTTTTTGGTAGCAGTGAGATGCATCCTGAGACCACTTTAGATATTTCAGGTGTAATAAGGTATCTTGAAAGGTGCATGAAAATAAAATATGTCAGAAAAAACAAAAAAGGTTCACGAGAATTCACTGTGAGAGTCCTGCAAAAACAACCTAATGACTAATACTCTAGTTACTTGCTTTTCAGATAATATAGGTCTATTTTTGTTCTAACATGTCTCTGTCTCCGATATCTCCTTTTTGTTTCCCAGATCCCTGCATACATTTGTATTTTGTGATGTGCTTTTCATGTTGCTTCTGCTGAACTGTCTTTCTTTGTGAAAAGAAATTAATAAAGCTAAGCCAAAGGGAAGGTGATTGACTGTCCCACTTGGAAAAAAAAAAATATATTTTGCCTGTGATAATAAGCTCAAATCGTTCTCTGGGAATTGTACTTCCATAAAATCCTCTTTGAATTGAATTTCAGCATTAAAATTTATGCAGCCATTTGGTGTCATACTTTTTCCTTCAGGAAAGATAAATATTTCAGTCTTTGAACAGTGTGAAGCTGAAAAACTTCACCAGTAGCCCTAGCTAAAATTGCAGTAGGCTGCTGTGCAATTTCAGTGTATGTGTTTGCATTTGGAAAATATAGTAATCACTGCAAGTATAAAGCATTACAGACAAAGAGATGGATCATTTTCTCTGATTGTTACATAGGCCATTTGAATGGTTGTTTTGCAGTTTCATTATTTGTTGCCACTTAAATAAGTTAAGGATTTTTTCTTCGGTTCAAAAACTGCTTAGTGTAAAGAAGACGTGTTGCGTGCTTAGCAAAGCATTCATTAAAACTTGAGAAGCTGAAGATCCTCATGGGGTAGTTTAATTTCCAGAAAACACCCACAAAAGCAATTACACATTTTTAAAATAATTTATTTGGGGTGCTTTAGAGCAGATTCTTGTTCACAGTTTCTCACTTTATGCATTTCAACTTGGTAATTGGTTTGGTCCGTACAGATAGGTTTTTAAACTAACTCAGATCCGCTGTCTGGAGAGAATCAGATGTCAGGATGTGGTCTGCTGTGCCTCTAGATACTATCATCATCTTTATTTCTTCTGGAATGTTGTGGTTTTTTTTTTTAAAGAAGGCGATAGAAGCGAACTGAAAGATTGAATCTAATGTAGTTTTATTTATTCCAATAATGATAATGTGCAAGAAGCAGATGTTTTTTGACATGCTTCAAGTACCATTATGGTATAGTTTTAAAATGTGCCTTCCAATAGCAGTTTCAGATACCCCATCTACACAAAACAAGGAAAAAGGCACTCTCTTATCAAAACAAAACAAGGCGAAAGGCACTCTCTTAAGTTGGTACTTCCTAAACTATTAGGATGTAAAGGTCAAAACACCACTTTCTTGTCTTCACACAGAAGTCTATAGCTACCCAGTTAGTTCTAAACACCTATTCAATTGGGGTTTTTTGACTCTTCCATTTTCTACCCTCTACTGGTTGCTCATTCATCAGATCTGCAAGGCTTTGACCTGGTACCTTTACAGCGTGCCGTTATCCCCTTTGAGGTTTTCCATGGTGACAAGGTTCTGTGCCCTTTGATCCAATTGCAGGATGAGAGCTTAGTGCATGAACTCCTTGGGCAGAAGGCATGCCAGGTTTTCATTTTTTTTCTATCAAGTATTTTGCTCGTGTCACTGCTGTAACAGTAAATAAACATACTCAGATACTTCCTTTCGCTTATACCTCAGTAGGTGCTTGTAACAGTGTTTTGCATCAATTCTGCATGTACTTGATTATTGTGAAGCGGGAACAGCGCTTCTTGTGCTGTTGGAGAGCCTTACTGATTTTTTGCCTGTGTAGCACTGTTTATATTTCTCTTCCTATTGTAAGTGTTTTACTGAATAAGGTCCTCAGATGGAGGTGGCCCATGCTGATGGTGGTTTACAATTTGATTGTGGTTTTGTCAGTAAGAACTTCACCAAGTGGTAGGTGTTGAAAGTCCTCTTGCATCCGAGATAATTCTCTTCCTCTATCTTCAGATTATTTCTCTGAAAACTGTACTTTATCCAAACTCACATTCTGGTGCTAACTGGATCGTAATGGTGTGATATATAGGAGGTCAGATGAAAAGATCAGCTGGTCCCTTCTGGCTGCCAACTCTTGTGAACTTTTGGACACTCCTTACTCAGCAAGCTAAATAAGCAGTGTTACCTGCAGAGAAAAACCCCAGTATGCTTTGTGAACTGGACCGACTTAAAGTGGTGACTTCAAGTTGATCGATCTCATACATAACTGGTATTGAAAGGTCTCATTCTGAGAATGGGCATAGGGAATTCATTTTGATGAGCAGGGAGAGACAACGTGCTTGCTCTCTACCGCCCTGCTGGCTTGGATCGTATGACAGAACTTGCATTACAGTCTCTGGATGGTTTATAGCCATGTTGCAAACAAAATCAGTTAGACACTCTTGACTGGCAGGTCTACATAACCAGTAGGTCTACATTATGAAAAAGCAAAACAGCTAGAATAGGTATAAAAAGGAATGGAAATTGATTTAATTTTTCACAAACTAACCTTTATTCATGGGTGAGGGACTTCTAGGTACCATGAATATTATCTGGAGAGTGCGTATGCATTATTAAAGATTCTTTGTAGATAATAGTTTGAAATAAAACCATATAAATACAGAAAAAAACAGTACGTGTGAATTCCAGTGATTCCTTTAAAGAAATCCAAAACATGTATAACATGCACTATGAATCTCAACTCCCTTCAGACTCTGTTCAGAAATGTACAAAGATTTGCAAATCCATGATTTTTACTGGTGTTTAAATAGCCCCATTGGCCCTAAACCAATTATCTGATGCTATGAGCAGATCCAGGAAATGGAAGTAAACAATGAGGGGACAAATCAAAGATTGCTTAATGTGTTTTCCTCTCATTTCAAGTCTTTTATCCCCTTTAAGTTAGCTCATAGCACCTATTCCTGTAAGACTTAAATTTTCCCCTTTCATTCCAAAATTCCCTTCATCTCCGTTAATTTCTTAAGAAACCATAGCTGCCTTATTTAAAGAGAAAAGTTCAATAACAGCTTTCAGAAGGCAGAGGGAGAACAGTGAGGCAGCACAAGCCTCTAGCTAGGGCACAGACCCTGGCTCTCCAGGAGCCACATTTCATCCTTGACTGAGCAAATCCCTTCTGCTCTCTGCACTTCACCTTGCCTCCTTTGCCTTTGTATCTTTAGTTGCTAAGCTTTGTGGGACAGTGTCCTCTCTGTGTGTTTGCTTAGCGCTTAGAATAATGGTAACCTTGTCTCAGCTGAGACCTCTCAGAGCTGCTACAGAGCAATATTCCATTTTCTGTCTTTCAATACGTCCACAAAATCTCCAGTGTTTTATCAGTCCCTGACAGAGCATGTGGCTTGTCTCGGGAAAGGTTTTCCTGTGTTCAGCAACTTGTAGCATCAGGACTTTGATTTGAGTTAGCTATACCAATTGTTTAAAATACCTCATTTCTGTATACTGTGTGTTTGATTCATTCCTTTCTCCTCTTCCAACGCTTCAAATCAGTTAAATATTTCTGTCTGGAATTTGCGTCATCTGTCTTGAGTTAACATTGTTTTAAACTAACAGACTGATTTTCTTATTTTCGTTTTTGCCAATGTCTCCAAAGAGGCCTGGTTGGCATTTTAAGTTGCTCTTGCCTTCTTTATATAAACAGAGTATTAATTTCTTACGATCTGGGAAGAAACCAGCTTAGCAGGAGTATTTGTGTAGATGAGGAACATTGCTTTGCTGATTGTTTGGGATCTGTTGTCTTATGCAGAATGATAACTTTTATTACAATGTTAGGCAGTATGTAATGTATTAGGGCATGTGATGTGTGTGTATATGTGTGTTTGCATTTTCTCTGTGATACAGTGAGGTATTGACTCTAGCTGGTGCAGAAAAAAATTTGCTCAAATACGTTCTACTGATTGACCAATTCTTCTGTGTGAATATCACCTATAGTCCCAGGTTTCTTGAAGAGTGAATTGTTTCTTAATGTTATTGACTGACAACATCTTCAAAATATAGCCATCAAGCAAAGAAGTTGCCTGCCTGGAGTGCACAGCAACCAAGTTGTCTTGGAATATATAGTTCCCTTTATAATGGATACTCCCACATCCCAGAGCGTTTAGCTGTTAATTCCATGTTCTTTCCTGCTGACTCTGCACACACAGGGACTATTGGGTCAAGCAGCTCTTTCTGGATGTGCACGCTCCAGGGTAAGGGAAGTCACAATGTTGCAATGTAAAGCTGCTCTGCAGAATATTAGTTTCATAGCACAAGCTAGAACATCATTATATTACTTTTCTATCTTACATTAGGCATAAGTTCCCCTGGAGGAGTGTTTGTGAGTCTCTTTTCTTCCGGACCTTCAGTTTAGAGGAATGCATCGGCCATCTAAGGCAAAATCTGCCTTTGTGTCTAGTGCAAGTATAGATCTGCTGAACTTCTGTGTTCATTCACGAGCACCTCCTTCTGCAAATGTGGCAAATCCTGATAAAAATGAATTCTGGGGAAATAACTTTTTTAAAATATCACAAGGTTTGCTCTAAAGCCCATTTAGCTAAATCTGCTGCTGCTGTCCACCACACTGACAACTGCAAGTAAAATTGCCTGGCAAATGCTAGTAATCCTGAATACAAGTCTGTGTGAACTGAACACCTACACTATAGTTTGGGCAATATTTCTTTAAGCCCTCAAAATTGCTAGGCATTGTAGACTGTCTGAAAATGAAGCGACAGAGCACTTGATGCTTCTGCCTGGGAATACCATCTTCAGATTTCAGCTCATCTTCTTCTAAAGATCTAAAAAATAATAACCTGGGATGGAAAATGGAAATATGAAAATAAAACTAATTTTTTGAGAGAAAGTATTTGAAAATATTCATTCCAGGATTGCACTTGATTTTGAATATCCAAGACAGATTTAGTTTTGTTCACTCCAGTTACTCAACTGGAAGATGGAATGTTGCAGATGAGTCCTGTCCTTGCAGTCTCAGGTAAGTTTATACATGTCTGCAGAATGGACCACCCTATGTCTGCTCACACAGATGCGAATGTGTGTTGTTAGCCATCCAAAAAAAAAAAAACCCCTATAAAGAGCTGCAGGTCTTTGATACAGAAGACAGTGTCACAAAAATTATCTAGTGCAACAGGAAGAGCACAAAAGAGAGCAGTGTTGTCTTTTGTCATATTCCAGCGGCTAATCTAGCAAATGTAAGAGGCACAAGAGAAAGTGTACGCTGGAAAGAAGAAGAAATGTTTATTTTTGTTTTAAGCGTGTCAGTCTACACTGGGTAATAAGATTTGGAGAGGATGTTTGAAAAGGGAGGGGGGGTATTCCAATTTTCTGAGGTATGTTGTCAGGACTACAGGTTGATTTTTTTCCATGGTGGCTATAGCCTGGTGCTCTGACTATGCATCTGACAGCCTATTTCTGTGTAAGACATGCTACTCTTAGGAAAATACATTCATTTCAAGAATACCATGACATAGAAATGTCAGAAGAAGTGATTTCTTCTTGTTGATAGATAGTCTGAAAGGTAAAGCAAGTTTATATGACTCTCAAAGGTCTGTATGCAAGAAGATAACCCAGTCTGCAAGAAATCTTTTATTTATTCAGGATTGTTTGTTATATTTTAAAGTTTGTCTCCCACTGTCTTCTGACAAGTACAGAATCGGCACTGGTTGAAAAACCTTCTAGGAAACAATATATTTGAAAGACTGGTTTGATGACTAATCAGCATTCTGTCTTGCTCCGCCACATCCAGTCTAAAGAAGTGATTTATTTGTGTGTTTGAAGATGAAATGCAAATCTTGAGTAATTGCATTCAAACAGCTGTGTAGTATAAACTTATGAAACCACTCCATCGTACTGTCAGCTAAAATTGACCATCCCATAGATTTATCAGCAGAACACAAAGTAATTACTTCTTTGTCACATCTAGCATTTGGGAACATGAGGAGGAGGGCATTTGAAAAGCCCTAGCAGGAGATTAGAAAAAAGATGCATGTCTGACCCAGCAGTGATGGTGATTTTACCATTAAATTCACTGATAGCAGAATTAGAACAGAATTTTGTATTACGAATGTGACCTATTACCTCTTATACAGGTGCTTAGATATCACAAAGATAAAAAGTATAAAGGTAGTCAGAAAAAGGATTTCAAATGTTTGGATAAATACTTACAGTTTTGTTATCTGTGCTTTACATGCTTATATTCTATTTTGATCTCTGCAGTCAGGAGCAAAATTGCGTATGACATTGGTGGAGAAAATAGAAGTTATGTTTCACAGAGGTCCCTGTTCAGCCGCAGCACTAATTTTCCTACAGCAAAAAAAATGTTTAAATGTTTTTAAGAAAAATTTAAAAATGCATATTTAAAAAAAAAAATCCATCCAGCATCTCTCTGGAAGGTGAACAGTTGCAAGATGAAATAAGTTCAGTACAGAAACTTGGTGCCTGAGTTCTGTTGTCACTGCCAGTTGAACATGTTCTACAGAAACAGGTTAATGAAACCTAAAAATCTCATTTAAATGTAATTCAATTGCAGTACAAACTGACTGAATCCTTTTCTGTTTTGAACCTTAACTTTTTAGAATAGGTCTAAAATCAGGAAAGATGTGCTGAAAGTTAAGCATGTTAAAGTTAAAATTTGCCTAAATGTTTAATTTAATGTGCAAATAAAATCAGGGATTCTTTTCACAGCCGATGTCTCCTCCAGAGGACAAAGGTGAATTGCTAAAGGAAAAAAAATCCAATTGCTATTGGATAGATGAATATCTAGAGGTACCACAGAATCTGCAGACATGTCAGATTTTGTGAAAGCTGAGTATCTATGGGAAGGAAGTAGATTTGCTTTGCAGCGTTTGCTCGCCTGATTGCTTGCATTGCTACATAGATAACACCAGTGCTGTGGAGAACATACGTACATCATGGATCTTGTGGGAGACTACCTTTTCCCATTCAGCCCCCAAAGTACTGTGTTTTTTTAAAGTTTTTAAGATCATGATTGCTTTATTAAAAAAGAAAAAGAAAACAAAAAAAATACGTAGGCAATTTGCTACATACCTTTAAAATACTAAGTTATAACAGCATCATTTATATGGTTACATAGGAATCACCATTCAAATTATGAAACTCCCTCAATTTTTTGCAGATGGGTCTTCTCAACTTACCTTAGCTCCTAATATCACCCTAGAAAGTCCAAGACACCTCCGCAGTAGAAGGATCTTGCTGTCAGATCTTAAAGGATCTTAAGGGATAGTATCACACAGTGTTAATGACAAAATACTGTAACTCTGTGTTTTTCTTTATCAGTTGCATTTTCAGGCCTTGGCTTTACCACCTTCTACTTAGCTGGAAAGTTACACTGCTTCACGGAAAATGGCCGGGGGAAGAGCTGGCGGCTTTGTGCAGCAATTCTCCCGCTCTACTGTGCCATGATGATTGCCCTGTCACGTATGTGTGATTACAAACATCACTGGCAAGGTGAGCCATGGAGATGCCTTTTTTCTACTTTTTTTTTTTTTAGCCCTGTATTTCTTTGATTTTTTTTTCATTAAAATCACATGAGTTACAACATGATAGTATGCTAGATTTTCCTTGCTCCTGGATTGATGATGAGGGTTTCAATGTCTGAAAATACTGCAGGGGACCTTTACCGTTCTGTATTTTTATACACACAATGTACATCATCATACTTACATACAAATCTACATCAGTGGGTTTTTTACATCATCATTCTTTACAAATATACATCGGTGCCATAGCTGTCTTGGAGGAATCCAGCTGTAGGCTGGATCTGGCCCATCAGAGTAGCTCTGTCGTGTGGCCTAGTCCTTGCCTACTGCTTTTCCAGGTACCTGCTAGGTACCTGTTGGGTACGTGAGTAATTGCTAATACGTGGTTGCATGTGCATTAGACTAGACTGAAGCACCTGTGTGTAGCTAGTCATTGCAAAGATGCACTCAGTCATTTGTCTACATTCTGGTCATTTGATGCACATGATGTAATACACTGTTTTTCATTCAAATCAAAGTATATTGGGCATGAGGTGGGTTCATGGCCCCTCCTTGAGAAGTATAGAAACATTGCATACCAAGCTACATAGCACAGGTTGTAACAGATTCTGCCCATACTGAAAACCTTGCTGCAAAGTTTGATGTTTTCTGTTCTCTTAATTTTTTTGGCTGAGGTTGTAATTGCTCCCGTGGTGTCAATTCCACACTTTCCGAAGTCAGGTCCTACTTAAGGAAGATAAATGTTTCATCTTCTTGTTACATCCTATTAAAAATTATTTTCCATAGCTACGGGCTGCAAATATTTCAAGGCTGATATTTAGTTACACTGTCTGGATGTTAGCGTGATGGATTCAGTATGGTACCGTACATGTGGTACCAATGCATGTTCATTAATTTGTAACTGCAAATAAATGCTGAATGCATTCAATATGGATGAGTGGGTCACTGAAGCAGCATGCAGTGTCTTTCTTGATCATAAAGTGCAACCACAAAGCTAAAGAAACCTGCCACACAATCTTAAACCTTACCTATGTGAGGGAATGACAGTTATTGACAGAATGGGAGATGGCTTGTAAGACTCTAACATCAGCATTTGACCATTTGATATGTGGGTGAGTTGTATAAAATGTCTGCTCTTGGATGCACCTGCATCCTTAAAAGTCTACATATAATGAGCAACAGGGGATATTCTTAAGTGAAGCATCAACAGTCTGAAGGATGCTTAATCCTAATCTCTTTTTCATTTACTTCTTATTGTTTCTAGTGGAAACTTCGAATCTTCATATTTATGTGAGCATTCTCATGTAAATGAGGCATTATTACAATACAATGTAACTAGAGCAGATACCTTTCAGGAGGTTTCTTAGTGAGGTTGAATTAACTAGCACTGACCTTCATAGCTTCAGGGCTATGCCGCAGCATCCTCTCTTCCCTCACGGTAGGCACTTCCAGAGTGTGACAACAGTCGGACCATCTGTCACAGGAAGACTGTTGTCTCAGAGTCCTTTAAAATTCAGGTGTGAGATGTAACGGATATAGAAGGCTATGCTATTTACTAATTACACACTTATATTACTAAGTTACAATTCTATGACTTCATTCTATTAAGTCAAAATTATACCACACCTTACCCTCCCACACTGAGTCTTTCAGACATGGACCTGGTAGAGTCTGGCAGGTTGTCCACATGGCTTCCTTCCAGCGTCCGCAGGTCAGTCCACTACTGTCTGTCAGCATCTACACTTTCACTGTCAGAAAATCCTACCATCTATTATTTCTTCTACCATTTCTTGACCCTCTTTTTCGCTGCCTTTGTACCTGCCTTTCTCCACTCATGTCTCCTCCTAAGTAAACCAGCCTGTAATTACTTTTTCCCTGTTTATCCCCATATTCCTATGAGAAATACCAGACTTGGTATTTCTGATACTGTTACGTAGGTCATCTTGGCTTTATGTGGTATTGCTGGTATGGTACTGCTGGCCTTGCAAACTATACTCCCCTCAAGGTCCTGAGCGCTCCTTTCAGTTATCTGCTTCATACTGGTTATATATTATTTACGTGTTTTCTAAGACGTATCATTCTGTTGGTTCCTCTACATAGTTTCAATTAAGTACAGCATCTCTCTGTCCCACTGAGCATTTCTTATCTCAAACTGCAGTCAGCATACCAGAGCAAGACTCATCCATGCTTTTTCTTGTTCTGTTTTTTGTGTTCGTGCAGCATCCTGTTCTCCCATAGCTGCTTAATCACCAACCATTAACCTTGGCATGTTCTTAAGCAGTCTCCTGGTTTCCTGCAGAGGCCTTGTCTTACTACAGGGCTCGTTACTCTTCTTT
Organism: Aptenodytes forsteri; assembly: GCF_000699145.1. Taxonomy (NCBI): domain Eukaryota; kingdom Metazoa; phylum Chordata; class Aves; order Sphenisciformes; family Spheniscidae; genus Aptenodytes; species Aptenodytes forsteri. The sequence goes on from NW_008795129.1 coordinate 21,547,988, forward strand.
GCTCACCGACACTCGGAGTCGGAGACAGCCTCCAGCACAAAGCTGCTGAATGTGAGGTGCGTGCCTTGTCAGGCTGGCAGGCGGGACAGACAGCAGAGTTACGAAGCTCATGCTCAATGTGTGACACTTGGCTGGTTTGAACTCCCTGTTAAAAATAGAGCGAGAGGAGTGTAAATGAATGTGAATAGGAGTGTACAGGTTTACTCTCAAGTTTTGAACACATTTGCAGTTTGTACTATCTCTTGCCAAGAGTAAGAATTATTTTTGTACTGAAACATGTGCCATGAAGCAGATTAGTATGGTTATGTTATACATGATAGAAGAAAACTACACCCAAGGGGTTGTGACTGTGTCCACTACAGCTGCTTATATTTTTGTCTTTGAAGTTTAAGGAGATGGAGCTGAGAACTCAGCTCTTCCCAAACTAAGAACAGGGCTGGCAGACATTATCCTGCAGGTGACCTATGCTTTTACCTGAAAAAAGTGCATTCCCAAGGGAGAGACTAGTTCACTCTGCAATATACAGCACAGAAGCTCAGGCCTCATCTTTTATGCTCAGCAGAGTCAATTGATTGTGTTAAATTACTTATGGTGGCTTTGTGATAGACTCTTAACTATGCTGTGGGGAATGAACAAGGACCATCAATATAATGTCCAAGACTTAGCATACTGTAGGTGAAAGATGGAGTATCCTTACATTAAAAGCCATTGAGTGGGCTCAGAACGTTAATATTATGAGTACTTTGTGAGCTCCCTTCAGTTTGGCTGGAAAATGTAGTATTCAAGATCTTAGTGTTGGTATTAATGAAATATCCTAATATTCACCATGAATCGTGAATGTATTGACTCCTTTTAAGTCTCTAGATCTCTGTATAGGCTTATAACTCTGAAAATGCTAATTTACTCATTAAATAAGTGGAAATTTTGTATGAAAAAAGTAAAGATAAATACTGAGACTGAAAGAATATTCTTTTTCCTTTATGGACAAAGGCAAAAAAAAAGAAAAAAAAAAGGAAGCTGTGGCTACCATGAGCTCAAACAAAACACAGAATTGTTGTCTTCAAAAACAGGAGTCAAAATAGCTGCCTGTGTGTTTGCTCAGTACTCCCAGTCAAGGTCAGTAAGCTAGAAATCTTTGGCATAAATCAGGTAGTGAATTTGTATTACTGTGGTGCCCAAACTGAGGCCCAGAGTTGCATAATTTGCATGTAAGTATTTTGAAAGAAATTATCTAGGCAAGTTTTCAGCAAGTCTTGAAATATTGGGGAACTTATAGAGGACTGGCAGAAATCTGGTGTTTCTCTGTAATTAAAAAGAGTAATCACAGGCTTGACCTCATTGTTAAGCAAAATAAGAAAGCAGCTGGAACAGGATTCAATCAACCACAGTTAAAGCAGGGTAATCTGAGAATTGCAACCGACACAGGTTTATAGAAAATGAATCTTATCATAATAACTATATATTTTAGTTGATTGATATTGTAATAGTATACCATAGTGAAAATTCTTGCCCTTGGTACCTTTTGTACCATGACAGTTTGACAGGAACAGTCCGAATGGTACAAAATCAGTCAGCTACCAGTATGAGTAGGATAAGCTTCTGTCTGCTTGCAAATACTGTGTACGCACAATCACCTTTTAAAATCTTACTTGAGTCTCTACTACATTTGTTTGTGATAGATTTATGTCCTTTTGCGTGTAGGAAGAGAACACAGGATTAGAAGGGATATCCTAGGTCGTTCAGTCTAGTCCTCTTCCTCAACAGACAACTGTGACTTGTAATCACATCCTTAAATTTATCCATCTCAATCTTAAATTTTTCAGGTTTTCTTGCCCTAGCTATTCCTGCTAAAAGGCTCTTCAGAATCTCACTCCTCCAATGATTGCAAGCCATTTATTACCCACTGAAAATTGAACAATATGCCCTTTGTCCTAATATATACTAGACTGACAAACTAGGGCATTTAATCCATATTTAACTATTTTAGACAAAAATAATTTGTATTGATTAACCCTTCTTTGTCATTAAACTCAATGATTAGCTATTTTTATTACACTGTGGTTTCTTTGTAACTGAAAGTAAAATACAGAAACACGGGTATACGCAGATGATATGGTGCTTAGTAGCCTTGTTAAAATAAAACATGGTGTCAAGTCATATCCTAGCCAGTGCCTTTTGCCTCACTTTCATTATTGTTTGCGTTCGAATCTGAGGCTTTCAAACTCAGTGTGTATTTTCAGTGAAGTTTTGCTCTGGTTGCTTGAAAATGAAACACAAGATCAGGCAAGTATATTAGCAAGAAGCAAGGAGAACCTGACAACAGAACAAATCCTCTTACCCTTCAGGTGCTATGCAGTTTCCATGGAAAACTTAAAATTGCCCATGTGTGAGAGCTGCAAATATCTCATTCAATGGCCTGATTTTATTTTATCTTATTTTATTTTCTGGTAGGAGTATGGGATAGTAAATAGCATCAAAGAAAGATATTGAAAAAGTGTTAAATCAGTTAACAGGCATGCTTAGTCTTTGACCTTTCAGGTGCTTTTAGGAAGAATTCACCCGGCTTGAAATTGTTCTTAACAGCTGTCTTTCTGAGGGGCCTTTCAGGAGCTGCAAGTGAAATGAATTGTAGCTACAGTGGCCGACTTCCTGAAGGAAGATAATTTTCCATCCTACATCCTACCTGCTCCCTGTCTGCATTGGAGAATGCCTTCTGGAATACAAACCAGTCAAAAGTAGATCTGGCATTTTAGCTGCCATCTTTCCTGGGGTTAGTTAGGCAGAGACAAGGAGCAGACTGTAGTCAGCGCAATAGTTGGAGGTGTACCTGTCAGCGGGAGAGCTCTGGATGCTGTAAACAGCATAGTTCAACTGTATTGTTCGTAAATAGAAATCCTGGTGGTGGTCATTGTAAATCATGGCAAACTGAAAGAAGACATGTGGGTTGCTTACCCTTAAAGGCTGGTCAACAGTGAGCTGGAACATCATCAATGTTTAATGCCCCATGGAAACCATTCTATTTCCCTTGTTCATCTCCTGAAACATAGCCAACCATTTATGTTTTGGGTATTCAAAATGTTGGAGATGTCCTCCCAAAAATATTGATTTTATGTGTTCTACGTGATTGTGGTATTCGGCTCCAAATTCTTTATGAAAATTTGAGGTTCACCTTTTCTGGATTAAACACTTCCAGGTCAACCAAAGGTCTTTTATTTACAGTTGTCACTACTGGCTGTCCTTTCCATGGTAACATACTTCTGGTTTTATTGCTTTTCTTATCTAGATGCTTTCGTTGGAGGGATCATTGGCCTCATTTTTGCTTATATTTGCTACAGACAACACTACCCTCCTTTGGGTAATACAGCTTGTCACAAATCTTACGTCAGCCTGCTAGATCAGAACCCTGTGAAGAAAGAAGAGAGACCTACAGCAGATAATGCTACTGGCCTGCCTCTAGAGGGAATAACTGAAGGTCCTGTATGACTTTAAGAAATGTGCAGAATGAACTTTTAGCCTTCTCACATTTCCTCCAAACTGGTCTCTTAACACAGTGTTTCTTACTGTACATGTTTTTTCTTTTGTTTCTTTCCTTTTTATAAAGAAAAGTGAAATATTTTATTTTTAATGCCATAATATCATCATACTTTTAAAGTTAAATTTTCAGTTCATATCGACTTACTGAATTACCTGTTTTCAGCCTACTGCAAACAGATAGACTACTTGAGGGAAGGGGAAAGACCATTAATAAAAACAATCCCATGTGAAGAATGGTTAAGAGAGTAATTTTAAGAAGGTGTCATTGAGGATAGGGTAGATCTGGAAACAGATTTTCTGAAGTACTGAGTGTCTCCTAGAAAGTTCTGGTCATCTTCAGCACTCATTGATTTTGATGTGTGATGAGTACACACAGCACTTTTCATCAGATGTTCAGCATCTGTTGTGGCCAGCCACTTCTTTATATAATTTGATAAGTTGGGCATCATCCTAATGTTTAACTTGTTGCCTTCTAACATAAAAATATCCACATGCTGGTAGAACTTCGTATTAATTGTCAAGTTTTGACAAGGTCATTCTGAGCTACTAATGATCAAGCAACCGAAAGGTATGAATGGTTTAAGTGTTTGTAAGAGCCAAGCCTCGTGCATTAGTAGTTCCACAGGATGATGCTGACATTCAAGAAATTCCACACTGTTAAAATTATCAGCTTGCAATAACATATATGTTCATAGGATGGATTAGAAACTTGGTATTACATCATTAGCAATTTTTTGAGAGCTCTTGCAGTAATTACCATCAAAACAAATGAAGTCTTTAAAACAAATTTTAAAAATCCTAAAACTGTGAGGATAAAGAAACACAATGTTTTCTGTGAATCTTGGTGTGCCACATTCATTCTTGTGTAGTGACTCACTGCAGCATTGGTGATCTAAAGAAATGCAAAGATTTTCATTTGTGACTTTGGGCGCACAACCATGAATGCTTGTGGTGGTCTCCAGCACTGTAACATATACAGAGGAATGCTGGAGACAGTTTTCCACTAGACCCATTCCACATTTTCAGCTCATCATGTTCTTGAGCGTGGTGTTTGCGAAGGTTGGCTTGGTACCTGAATTGAAACTCACCTGAATCAAAACACTGTTGGTATGAAGAAGATTACTAAGTGTATGACTTTAGTTAATTTATTATTAGTAGGATCCTGTTTTGTTATGTATGCGCTATGCAGTATACATCACATTCCTGTGAAATGATGTACCTTCGGATGGCAAAATGTCAGATTCCAGAATTTTTTTCTTAGATATCCTGTGAAAATGCAGGCAAATGTTCCAGACCACATCTTGGCAGTTGAACATTTCTTAGCCGGAGCTGCTGGTTAAAGCAATCAAGATAGCGTTGATCAATGACCATTATTACGGTGCTTTAGACTGGAGGAGACTGCTGCCATAATTATAATTTATGTATTCCTGTTGGAATATGTATTGGCCTTGCAGGCATTTTGTGATTCAAACAGCTCAATGTCTTTATGTAAGGCTTGTCATTTACTTTTCTCAAAGGTAAGCTTTGTAGATATTTTGAGAAGAGCTACTTCCTGATTGGCAACACTTGAATTTTTATAGAAAGCAAGTAAATTAGAATCCCTTTAAAAATAAATGTAATAATTGTGTACAAGAGGATGCAACCATACTATATAGAAACTTATATGATATTTGGAGGTAACTATAAATAGGAAATGACATTAAGAAATGGAATGTAATAGGCATGAACCCAGGAGGGTTCTGTAGAAATTAGGCCCGACCTACTTGTAAAACTGATACCAGTTTGACTGCATCAGTTAGAGGTAGGATTTTTTACTGACAGTTACATTATTCTGAGCTCTAGAATAGAGACAGTTACCCAAACATAACTGTGTTTTTGCTGGTGTATATATGCTAGTTCACAAAACTAGCATCAGCAAAGCAAAATTATTCTGACATTGCATTTGCACTGGATTTGACAGAACACTTCTCTAGTGTGACTGAGGTCTTGTTCTAGAAATCCACACAGTTTAGTGGAGGTTTAATCTTTCTATAAAGTTTTTAAACCATCCTACAGAATTCTATAACAGGGATATCATTTTCTATTACTTCATATGGGAGGATTAATGAAAGCCCTAGAGTAAGGGTATCATGTCTTTACATCGTGTAGGGCTTAGCCATTAGCTTTTTCTTTCAGCAGGAACCCTAGTCTTCCAGGTTATATGCAAATGTTAAAAAAAATCTTAAATCAAAATTAGAAGTTTAATACTGATGCATAGAGCATTTTGCATGTTTTTATATAGATCTGGCTTATTCTCAAAAATGAGTGGGGCGGGGCCTCCTTCTATGCTGTACACATTCCCAGTATTTTAATGGCTTTTGATACAAACAAGCTATCTTCTTTGGGATGGGGAAAGCTTATGCAGCCCTCAAATGAGTAGTGGGCTCGTTAAAAGATTGGAATATGAAGTGTAATGCAGCATAAATACTTACGTTGCAAGAGTAATTGGTGAACTTTGCAAAGCAGTAAAGAATAACATATTTTAATGGGAATAATTAAATTGAAAGTCATAAAATAGACAATGTAAAAGCTTTGATTAAAATGTAATTAAAATTATGAAAGACTTAATGAAGTGAAACTTGTGGAGGGATCTGTAGGCGCTGTAATTACCAGTGCAAAGTCAGTGTAGGGAAGGCATTTTTGTGAATCAATGTATTTTAATCTCATGCTTTCTCAATGTGAAGGAAATGTAATGTTGTAATGCACCAATAAAACAACACATGAATGTGGGTTTGTACATCTGTGTGTTATCATTTTTTTGAGAAGAATAAAAGTTACCAAGTTAGTTTCATTAATAAACCACATGGAGTATTACAAAAAAACAAGCCCTAATGTGACTGCATTATTGATAAACAACAGTTCCAAAAGTCATTACTGATACCACTAAAATGGATCAGCCTTCCTCCTTTAACCAAAATACACTATCCAACTTTTATCCAGGAAAATGTACAGTGTAATTCTGCAAGGTTGAAATTTTGAAATATTCAACCAGCTACACTGCAACAGCTCCCTTTCATCTGTCAAGTTCTATATATCAAATAATACTAGGAGTGCCACAATAACAAATGTGGTTAGACTAGAAAAGAATAAAAAAATCTAGTAGAACATAGCAGAAATATCCTGAAACCAAGATAAGCACGAGATTGCGAACCAGTCAGCAAAATGTTCCCGTAGTGAATGCATATCTCAGGCAATGTGTTAGGAATAGAGCTGGAGCATTTATGCTGATTCATTCTCAGATTTTGTTGTGTGCAATTTAGTCTGATTTGGCCCTCTGTTCTTTCCCTGTGCATACTGCAAGTTCTTTCTATTTAATGTGAAAAAAAGAACCTCATCTTCCCTTCTTTCTTTCCATAACTAAAATATACTGTACTACGGATTTAAAAAAAAATAGATTTTAAAAAAGCCTTATTTTTTTTTCATGGTACTAAAATTCCATTGACTTCAGTGGAACTGCTCTGGATCACTAAGCACATCATATCCAGCAGGTGGAATAAAGCCTTCACAGAGTTTTTGCTCGCACTCATACATTTTTATGAGTATAATTAGCAAAATACCGCAACTAATTTGTCTGCAATTGTGTTTTCTTGTGTTAGCATATATCTCTCCTGAGTTAGAAAACTGTTGGGTTCCTCTGACCTAGCGGAAGGGGTAAAGTCTTGAACACAGCAGCACCAGGATGATGGGAGTGAAAAGGTTAGACACATGTTTCTGTTGCCTTTGATGTTCAGAATGTGTTCAGAATTGCCGCAGGCAATAGGTAACAATGATTATAAAATTTCTGTATTACCTGCTCACCAGTGTTACTGCTTACAGTAATACTGTGCCGGCTGGGACAAATACAGTACGGGTCCTGTATTGAAGAGTTATGCTATGTTTATATTAATTCATGGAAAGAAGACAGAAATTCTTCTCTTCATTACACCAGTGTAAACACTGCTGTATTGCATGGAGTTACTTCATAATAATACTCTTTTATCAAAGCAATATTTGAGATTTTGGTCTTCTGTCACTGTTGTCTTTCTTCCAGTAAACTCTCACCAACCTAAATGTGAAAAGGAGAGCCTATAGTCCCTTTCCAGGCACATGTGTTATATTGCAGTAGTCATCCTGTTGTGGGTGTGCTCTAAACAAAGTAAAGTTTCAGGGCTGGTGTGCCTGAACATTTGGCTTGGGAAGGATGGTCTAGAGATTCACAGTTACCATTTCAATAGGGCAGGAGAAAATCAACCACACTGAAGTATCATTGCTTCACCTTCAGGGTCCATCTGTATAACAGAGAATAGAGATGTTTAAAAGCTGCATGAATGTCTGTTCTTGATCCTATACACCCTCATAACAGATAATTTCTTTCTTGCAAGAGGAAATGCTAAACACTTGTTATTTTTCTCCAGAATTCTCATTGACCAAAGAGTCTAAGCATCCTCTCTGGATGTTCCAGTGTTTTTCTCTTAATTTTTTTCTCAATTCTCTTAGAAAGGCAATTATACATATAGGCAGCTCCCTTTATTAAGAACACCTTGAAAAATTCAGAACAGTATAAATGAATTTAAAAAATTAAGCATATAAATCAAAATTCACAAAATTTGCAAAGTTCAGTTTTACGCAGAGAAAGCAAAAGTATCTCATGCTGTTCAAATGTTATTTGTAACTATGCATTCAGTAGGATTGGTAATCTTTAGGTAATGCTGTAAAATAAAATTCAAGGTGTGCTCTTATGCTTTAAGACCAAAAAGAACAAAATTATATAAATAAACAACAGGATAGCTAGTGGATTAGACACAATGTAAAGATCAGTTAGAAATAGTTCCAAATTAGTTAATTGAATTGACTCTATTTTAAATACAAAATTAAAGCATCTACCAGGGTTTTATTCCCACAGTTTAAAGTGTATCTTAAAATTGCTAAGCAGGACCATATTGTTGAACAGTTAGAATTAACACCCGCAGGCATAACCTATAGGCATTTTCCATATTACTATTTCCCAGCTTTACAAGGTATATGATCTCATCTACTATCATCTGGTAAGCAGAATTTCTACATTGCTCTCCTAAGAGGCTAAAACTACATTAGAAGTTTCCAGTAGGATACACCCGGTTTCATACAGTTTATTATATAGAGAACTCCTGTTCTACAGGTGTGCAAATCATTCCCTGATCAGGAACGTGCTCTGAACAGAGAGAAAACATTATCATTTTGCCATTGAGGTAAAACTTGCTCAACATGTATAAAATGTATAAAATTAAAGTGACAAGACTGGGCGGATAATTCCTGATACACTGAATTGAACTGAGATTCCTTTACAGACGCCTGGCACATTGGCTGAGATCTACAGGATTTTTGCTTAAACTTGCAGAGATAGCCAAGAAATCATAATTCATACCATTCAGGCCAGATTTGAATCATGTTTAAACCCAGGTAACTATACTAAAGGCATCTGAGCTGCAATAGATGTACACTGAAGTTACAGAAGGAAAGAGCTGCCCATTATTATTTTGCTGTCAGATTCTGAGAAAACTTTCCAAAGGGAAAACATTTGGGGGTAGCCCGCATTGTGCAATCTGTGTAGCAAAGTATGAATGGGGCATGAAATAGAAAATCCTCCTCGCTCAGTGCTTTGACTTGATAAAAACAACACAGCGATGCATTCAACCAGTTCATGAGTTTTGCAATATGTCAAGCATGAAACACAATTCAGCCAGCTATGTAAACCTTAAACCTTTGGACTGAATTTCTCTCTTTGTTCGCCAAAAAAGCTCTTAATTTCGCTGGCAGCTTTACAGCTGTCATCTGTTACTCTGTCGACTTACTAGAATTTAACACTTGATACGAAGACTCAGTTCACATAGTCTGAAACATGTTTATGTCCAGGAGTGGGTGGGGCTGGGCACACGGAGGCTCTGTTTTTTATTCCAATGTTTATATACGGTTCACTTTTATTTGGCCTCTTGTTCACAGGTATAACTGTGCTTTTTAGTTACCCGCCATGTCCTCTGAGCAACTTCAGGTCCCTTCTTGTTCTTTTCATCTCCAGAGCAGCTACTCTACTGATGAAGGGAGTGGGAAGAGAAGTGTTTGCTGACATCTACAGATACCTTCTCCTGGATGGTGTCTGTCTCCCTCCTCTCCCTCTTCCATCCTCTCTACATTAGAGGATTTCAAAGTGGTCTTCTCTGTTGTTTTGCTGTCTATTCTCTTATTCCTGTTTGAAAACTGCCTTTTTCTGAAGTCACAGCTTTAGTCAGCTTGATATACACAACAGACACCCCTCCTTTGGGGCACTGATTTAATTCATAGACTGGAATGGTTTGACCTAACATTTGCAACTCTGTTATTGCCACACAGGGAAAGCAGCCAGCAGTTACTTTAGGATCAACTGTTTGGGTTAACACTCACTCTTGGTGTAAATGAGATAAACGGGCTGACACTAAGGGATCTGCACACGTAGATCAACACCAGTGAAATAGCTCACAGGATCACAAACGCTGCAACTTGAAAGAGTCTGCCCTGTGCTTCCCTGCCCCTTCTGGGTTAAGCAATGCAGTGCTGTTCTCCAGTCACCCAGCATGCAGAATGGAAATATCTGCCCAATCTGCATGAAACGCATTCCAGACCTGCTCTGTGAGTGGGAAAAAAAAAGTCTCTCTCTCTTACCAGCCTCTGCTGCCGCTGCCCTAAGGAAGCCTGTAAGAGGAAACACTAAGTTTAGATCTGCACATTGGAAAATCTCAGGAATGGAAAAATCTGGAATGCTTGCACTTCCTATGAATAACAAACAGAGAAATTGAGACCTCTGAGTAGCAGTAGTCATACTGGGGCTAAACAAATTAATAACAGGAAACCGCTGAAATAAAATAGCCTGCAATATTAAGAATGAAATACATATGTATAATAACCTGTCCCAGCTTAATCCCTTTCACAGACACTTATCCCGGAGTGGGAGCTTTTAGTATTTGGGGTTAACAGTCGGCCTTCTGACTACTACCCGGTGTTGGTTATACAGGCTGGCAGTGATGAAGTTCCAGAGAGAAGTCCTGAAGCGATCAAAAGGGACTTCAGGGCACTGGGGCGACTGGTTGAAGGATCGGGAGCACAGGTAGTGTTTTCCTCAATCCCTACAGTGGCAGGGAAGAATACTGAAAGGAACAGGAAAACACACCTGATCAACACGTGGCTCAGGGGCTGGTGCCATCGGAGGAATTTTGGCTTTTTTGATCACGGGGAGGTTTACATGGCACAGGGCCTGCTGGTGACAGATGGAGTCCAGCTGTCTCACAGGGGGAAAAGGATCCTCGCTCATCAATTGGCAGGGCTCATTGAGA
>NW_008795129.1:21561676-21575855 GCF_000699145.1 Aptenodytes forsteri
TTGGGTTGACGGTTGGACTCGATGATCTTAGAGGTCTTTTCCAACCTTAATGATTCTATGATTCTATGATAAATATCTATAAGCTTCCAAGTCTCATTAATGCACTTACTTATATATTATAAACACCTTTACCCACAACACAGAATACAACTCTTAACTAGATATTACAGAATTGCCCAACTGAATCAAAAGAACTTCCAACAGGAGGTCTCAGGTTGCCATTGTCCGATACACAAAACCTCTCACTCTTAAGCCACAGGGCACTTTTAAGAAATGGCTATTACAATTCATAATATTGCAGTGAGAAAGGGTACTAAGTAAAGAGAAGTGTCCAAATGCACTTTTGCTCTCAAGTTCAAGGGAATTCTTATCCTGATCCGCAGCTGGAACAGAAGCAGATTCCTGCTCTTCACATTTTTGGTGTTTTAGGTTGAGCAAATGCACATCTGATCTGTGACATGCTATGAGTGACTGACGAGTGCGCTTTTACGAGTGTGGTTTGGAGACAACAATTCAGGAATATTCTTGCTTCCTCCGTGATGCCTTCAGACAACACAGTTACACTCATAGCAGGCTAATGTTTCACTTCTAAGAACCTTCTGAGATACAAAAAGCTTAGTCTATCCTGTCATCAAACATCCTCAGCCTGGCACAGGTATCAGTTTATCATCTGTTTAAGACAGCATGAATCCTGATGTGGCTACTTCAAGAGGAGACAAAGCATACCTAATAAAGCTGCTCTTCTTCAGACCACTGTCAAATGAAACTACATTGTTAGCATTATTCTGTGAAATACAAAAGCTTTGTAAAATGATGTGTTCCAATTCTCCTTATTCCACATTTCCAGCACTGTGACGCTACTGCAATTAGAAGCCTATTTCTATCCTCCAGCTTTCTGACGTGTGGTCACTGCAGCAGAATGGAAGGAATCTGTGAAATAAAGACGACACTAATGTGCCATCCTGGGAACCTCTGGTATGCGAACCATAGCTAAGGCCAATTTTGCCACTATTCTAGTTAGCATCACTCTCTCAAAGTGACTTTCTGACACCAGGCAGAAGATTAAGAGTGAAGAGATGCTAATTAAGATACATGCCCATTACACAGTTCCTGGAACAGATCTAAACAAGGGAATGTTTGATTTATTAGTCCCAACAGCCTTGCCCATTGGCCCTTGCTGGACACACAGAGCAGGTGACTCTCACTGAAGGCTCCCAGGAGTCATATTATTGTCAAAATTCTATTGAGCTTTGTATTCAATCCCTTGTATCAGGGTCATTAGGAGAAAGGAGTCCCCACTTTATTTAGGGCGATGTTTACAAATGATTTATTGTTACTCAACAGACTGTTGAATAACTATCATCTCCTTTACCAGACAGGCTGAATATACAATACTATTGTATTAGTCTGTATTCTGTGCACATCATTTCTTATCAGCATAACAGAGCATTTGTATATACAAAACTGCATTTCATCTTCATTTCCAGTCCAACGGATTGAAGCCACAACAAAAGATTCAGATGCGAGTTCTTATTGAAACCAATATAACACTGTGAAAGAGGAAGGGGAAAAGAACATTACAGCAATGTCACAATGTCGCTCTAATCTAAGAGGTGTAAGCCTGTCTATGGAGTGAATGTGCTGGAATTCATATCTGCAGCATTGTCTGACAAAGATAAAGCAACTTAAAACATCCTCTGTATCAGTGAATGTGAAAAAGACTGGAGCTGGCCTCTTCAAACAAATCATTTCATGAAACAAAGGGCTAGAAATCATGTTTCCAAGGCTTGTTTGGGAAACAGGAATTCCATTTCACAAGCATGTGATGGGTTAGAAAATAGTTTTAATTCCATATGTTAATAAAACTCGGAATTTTAGGAATATTTTAATGGAAAAAGCTCACAATCTCTCCATACAGCTCAGTCTATAAAGCCCTCTGCCAGCGTATGGAGAGAAGGATTTCTACCCTTGCTCTTTCAAGGCTTCCAACCCACTCGTGTCAAGCAAATGCCCATAGTAACAGGGTTATTCTCATGTGGGTGATTTGTTCCTTCCTAATTTGATCATAAATTCTTTTCTGGGCTAAGAAACCTGCCCCAAAATGTCAGTGGAACTATTCTGTTTCTGTGAATTGTTCTGATGGGAAATAGTTTCATTTTAATTTTTGACCAGTTTATTTTTAGCATCAGCTACAGTCCCCTCTTTTTTAATACTAAAAGAAAACTCCTGTGCTACTAACCCCCAGAGAGATGAGTACAGCTGATCTGAGTATTCAGTTCAGGCTAATGGAGAACAAGCACAATCACCGACAAACCCAGCCTCCTGCAGCAACATTTTAAGTAGGGGCTGGCAAGCTCAGGAAAAGGACAGGGCATGGGCCTATGGTGCAAGAAGAGGTGCTACAGGAACTCATGACTTGCAAGTGGATTTACATTTTACATGAAGAGATGAAAACAGTCTCTATTCTATTTGGGAATTCCCAAGGTAAATGGAAATAAATCAGTTGTGAGCGCATTTCAGCTGGGATATTGTGATGTTTAAACACTGCATGGTTTAATGCAGTGAAATTGTAGAACAGCTTCTTGTTATGTGTAAAGGGGGGCAGAAGAATTGACCTTGTTTCATGGCCCTTAGTTTGTGGAAGGTTTCTGCAGCAGGGAGAATTGGAGCTGATCACCTAGTGAACTTTTTCAGCTTCATATTTTTTTGTAACTCTTAATAAATGGAGAAGCACCAGGGTTTGTGTTCTTAAGCATATTTCTATCTGCTGTTAAATAAAGCCTGGCTTCTAACTTGAAGTGTACTGGTTTATAACGAATCAAGACTATTAATGTCTTCCAGCTTTACTTTTATGGAATGCTTATTCTGAAGAAGTCAACTAGTTTTCTGAACCTGTATCTATTTAATGCTTATAGTAGTTTCTAAGGAGTTACACAGAACTGTTAGGCAAGTAAGTACATATTGTGCCATTATGTTGTCCTTGCTAAAAATAAGAGGGAAACTTACTTCTACTACTATCTTCCTGTAAAACTATACTCATGACAGGGTGGTTTATTGAGTTTAATGGCACTGGTAATGGCTATACAATAATAAGCATTTATAATGTAGTTAACACAGCTATGAATTAAGGTGCTTATAAGTTAAATCATAGAAAGACTCCCTCCTTATGTTGTGATAATCCACTAAATAACTAGAGTCACTGCTGTAATTAGTACTAATGTTCAGAATCGTACATGAGGTGTAACATCCCCAGAACCTAGTGAAGTAAATCATACATTAAGGACTGTAAGCTTGCTGTTCCTCTGCTAAATCTTTGCTGGTAGCGTTGCTGACATTCACCTAGGTATGTCAAGATTGTGAAGAACTTGTTTAAACACCAGAACTAACAGGTGCAATACAATCTAAAACAATCCTGTGACCTGAATTTCAATGGCTTTGCTAGGAGAGATCGGGACAAAAATACATCTTCTTGTCAGCTGAACTCGACTAAAAGCTTTTCTGTCACTTTGCCATCATGCTGAATTTTCACTTAGTTTCAAAGAAGGGCAAGAGGTATAATTTCCTCTTCTCAGTGTGTTAAAGGAATAAAGGTTAGGTTCAAAGCGGGAAGCTAATCGTACAATGTTCAGGTAAGTAGAGAAAGATTCACAGACATTTTTCTCACAGTGCCCTCAGTGTAGCATCACAACTGATATTTTATGGTCCAGTGATGTGCTTTCATAAAACACACCATGTCTATCTTCAGACTAAATTGTGTGTTTATGTTTTGGGTCATTTCTAAATGCTTACATTAGTGCTCCCACTAACTTTTGTGAGCTAATGCTACTACAGAGGAAAAAAACATCTAGAAGCTGAGTTTTTAAGCGTGAGGTTTTTTAAATGGGCTCTCAGTATCTTTTGTGTGTGCCGATTCCTCGCTATTATTAAACAGTGATTCCCAAAGGTGATTTAAGAAACTGAGATTCTCCTGCAAAGTGCTGGCTTTTAGTATTTCAGTTAAATGACAGTTTCTTTTTTGCTTTCAGCAGTGCCGGATACACAGCTGAGCAGTTCAGATTTTATTCAGAGAAGCTGGAACTGGCTCATATAAGTGGGCTCTGAGCCAGGCTCCACCTAACATTGGGTCCTTAAATGAGGCTTAGTGGCGCTGCGCTTTCTCTACAGACAACAGACTATTCAGTACTTAAACTGCTCTAAAGGAGGTTTTAAACCTCCAGCTGCAAGTGAATCCCTGACTCTGTTTAGGACAAATACAGACATCTGTCTATGCACTTGGTAAGGAAAAGTTTAGACCAAAATTAATGTCATTACTGGTCATTAAGAATTAGAACTTCCTTTGATCACTGCTGAAATCAATGGAGGCCAAATATAGTTGGGGAATACTAGTATTATACTGTGCATTATTTTCGATAAATTTGTCTGTGATAAGGTGAGCTGGCAGGTATGCTTATGCTCTTAAACAAGTCATCATAAACTCAAATTAGTTCTTTACATGAGATAAACTTCCCTGAAATCTAAAAGTGGGTCAGTCAAACTGTTCCATTTCAACAAATCTTAATATCAATTATTCACCGTGATACTCAAGCTCTGATACAATCTTTCACTCTTTCCTGCTACACAGCAAATGCAGATAGTGGGATGGATAGTTGTCTGGGGTACACATAGGTTGAATCACTTCTAATCACCTATAAAGGTTTTTTTTTTTTAATTCCTGATAACCTCCAATGAAGGACATGAAAGGGCTTGAGGGATAAAAGTAGCTCTCATCTTTCCTTTTGCTCTTCTGCCTGTAAATTCCACTAGGCAGGAGCCATTTTCCCCTTCTTCCTTTGTTCAGTGCTTGTTACAACAAAGGTCTTTGATGCTACAGAAGCAAGTTGCCATCTTGGTACTCTGAGGTCCCCCATGGCTCTGTAATATCTGAGCCTCATCTCTTCATCTGCAGCAGTGTAATTGCTGAAGCAACAGAATCTCACCAGTTAACCCTTTCCAGGGTCACAGTAACCAGATGTGAGAACACTCACTAGAAATTTAATATAACAAGTTATTGACTTGCAGGTTTTGTTCAATGAAATGTAAACCCAATTTGATATGAGAGGGTTTGTGTTTTTAGACAATTCTTTTTAGAGGCCACACTTACTATCACCAAGGTTTGTTCACTGCTTAAGTCTGACAGAAATAATTTCTCATGTTTAGGGTTGTTCATCCCCACATAAGTGGTGTCCTAGGAGGAAGTGAATAGATGACACTTTATTTCTTTATGGTTAAATGAGTCCAGTGAAAATGCCTTCCTCCTTCACATGGTATGTTTTCTAAGGAAAATATGCATGTCATACTGGATGCATGGCAATATTTCAGACAATATCTAGAGTTACATCAATACCATCAACTTCAAAGGAGAGCCACTGAATTTATTGGCACTGAGCATAATAGCACCCTGTTATTCCACAGCAAAAGCCTGAAGGAGCATCACTCTGACTTGCCTTCCTTCCAGAGGTACCATTTTGATGTCTGGTGTTTCTTGCTGGAGGCCTATTCACTGTGTTGTCTCATGCATATCCCTTCCCACACGTTGAATATAATACTTGCTGTATGATCATCTTTTCTAAGAATATGTAGTTCTGCTACCCTTTTCCTGGACCTTCAGCATGGATTTGATCCTGCTGGTACTGACAGCTATTAACTCCAAAAAAAAAAAAACCCCAACCCCCCACTTTTCAAGTCTGTAGCTGCTGTCCATGGTCAAACTTGCCTCCAGTATGGGAGAATGTGGTTGAAGTGCCCCTTCCAGAACTTCCCCAGGATGGGTTTCAGTGCGTCTTTCTTCATAGCCAAGCTAGTAACTGCTTGAACAGGGCAAATGAATGTGAAGAGTAAACTTAAAGACATTCTAACACCACCACAACAATCAAAATTACACTGCAGCCTTCGAAAGCTGTGAAGCTTGTATGAGCCCTGTATTTATATAGGCTATAAGTCTGGAATATTTCAAGTCATTAAGTATTAATGCCTAGTTCTAGTTAGAATCATCCAAATTTGTATTAAGTGCTAGGGATTAAACAAACCTTTATTTCACATACTTAAAATCAAGTAGGTTAATTATTGATCATACATATTATTATGCTTTTCTCTTCCTTAGGTTTTGTGCTAAGTGAAAATCCTGATTAGAATTTGGAAATGAAACATAGGGTTACTCCCTGCTTTGTTTGGTGGATTGTTTTATTCATGGGCTGTGGTTTTTTTCCCCTTTTCTTATTATTTTATTGAACAGCTGAGGGCTTTTCATTGTTAGATGACCGTGTGCCGTGACCCTACTGTTACCTAAGTGTTCCTGGCTTCAGGGTCACTTCTTATTTTATTGAAATGGGATCACAACAGAGGATTGAGCTAGAGGAACAAAGTCAGCAGCTGACTGAGATGCTTTGAGCTGAGCATTTTGCTTTTGTGCAGGCAGAAAGCAGTGGCTGCCTTCATTTTGACTGCCTTATCTTCATTGCTAAGCAGAAAAGGGAGATTCAGGCAGTCTTTCAAGGCAAACGTTTTATCTTTTTGAAAGTTTGAGCTGGGGAATGGCTGAAGTAAGCCCCAGAGGCTTCCTCAATGAAGGCCTATTTTATCCCTTGTGCAAGGGCACACTCCAACAGCCTCTCCCTGAAGCAGATGGAGATTAATACCATTCATCTGGCGGGGCATAGACAATTTATTCTGGATACAGCTAGGAATGTAGTAGAAATGGTTTGCTTCAACTCTTTTGTTCATTCCAATTCTTGTGACTCATTAGACTGTAATGTGGAAGGAGGTCTGGTTTTCCTTGTAAATCTCAGTGACCATACTTCACTTGCCAAGTAGTTATTTGTCATAGACGCTTTATGGTTATATGCAGTCCCTCATTTCTGCAATAGTCCCTCATTTCTATTTTAATGAGGGAAGCCATGGAGTATGGAAAAGAGCTATATGCTGTGCACTATAAACTGTGATCCTGGGACTACAAAACAGGTGTTCCTTCTCAGGAGAAAAAGGAACAAAGGCAACTTGCGCTTCAGCATGCATGCTATACAAGAAATAACTAGAAGCATTTCCACTTCCTCCGCAGCAATCACTAATGACCTACTGTATTTCTGTATGGTCCAAATTAATGTCAGCTAGTTGTTTTACAACTTAGCAAGTCAGGAAATTTGTTACCTGTGAATGAAGGAGAAGACTGATTTGATAAGAGACTACAATGAACTCCAGAGGCTACTTGCGTGGATTTGTCAGCTCCACAGGCTGTGTTTTAAATGTAAGACTAAATTAAATTGTTCCATCTAGCATTGCAAATTATCTGTGAAATCCACAGGAATGTGGCTTTGTGCACAAAGATGAAATATTGCAAGCATTAGCGACCCATATAAGAGATTACCAGTGTCTCAGCTGGGGTGGCATCCCCTGGGTGGGTATCCATGGAATGCACATTCATTAAATGGGTGAAGGTGACAGCGGTGACAGCATGATTAGCCACCAGCATTATTAAACAAAGTCCTGCTGTGAACGGAAGCCTGTGAGACAATGTTATCAACATGGTGTGCGAGACTGGGAAACAGGTGTCTTCCCTGGGATACTGGCTGGGCATTCAGTAGGGTATCCCTCTTCCCATGGGAAAGCTTTTACAATTTTCTTTACATGTAATAGTGGTTAGACACCCACTCTACTTTGATATAAGCAGGAAGGACTGCAGTGACATTTTTCCCTGCCTCTGGCCTTGATCCAAATTCATTCATTAATTAAGTCACTTTTGGAGAACATCTTTAATTTTTCAGGTTTCGTGCCTCCTAGTAGAAAAAAGTCTCAAAACTGGTTTATTGATATATTTGGGATCTTCTCCTTTGTGTATGTTCCAGGACAAGAACATCTGGAAAGCTGCAGACAATGACACTAATAAATTATCCTGCAAACTTTTTCAAACCCTCAAACCATGCAGTCTGAATTTGGGTCGCTCATTTGCAAATGAATCTGTCTACCTTTGGTTAGATAGATGTACTGTAATGACTCCCTGGCACCTAGCTGCGGGCCATTTAGCATATGGTTAAGCTGGTTTCTTTTTGTGTCTCTAGCTGTTGGTCAAATTTAAAATCAGAGCAGCGTGTAAAGTGCAGTAGTGTTATACAATGCGACTGCAGCAAGACATCAGACCCTGGACCTTTAAAATATTTGGCAAAGTCTGAAATGGAGAGAAGATACAAAACCAGGAAACAAGGCAGGGCAGTGTGGACTACCTGTCAGAGTACACCTGCACTAGGAAAGTGGTGGCTTCCTTTGAAACCCCAGTCTAATTTTCTAGAAATAGCCTAAAATGTACATGTTCTACTCATATAAAAATAAAAACACATAGAGGAAAAAAAAAAAAGCAGTGAGGATTACTTCCATCACACATGACATGAAAGAAAATATTTCAGGGACTTCCACTAAATACAGTTCGTAATTTTCAGCAGAATAAAAATCAATGTGTGGGATTAGTTAAGTTTATTCTGAGCAGAACTTTAAGATCATAAAAATCATGAAGAATCACTGTAGAATATTTTATTTCTGAAACAGTAGGCCAAATTCATCACTATTGTATGACCTTTTGATTCCTAAACAAGGCAGTTCTTATACCCCCAAATAGTTGTCTAGAGTATTGCTTTTGGTTTTCTGTCTGGGGACCCTGTCCCATCCCTGGGTGTCAAGAAACTGCACACCTTTTCTAATGCTCTTTCTTGAAGTGCAGTGTGGAGCGTAATTGTGATGTTCAGCTTAACCTTTCACTGCAAAATGAAAACTCAGCTCCACTTTACCCACAGCCCAAAAGGGTTTTGGCTTAGGACTTCAAGCAACCTGTGACTTACGGTAGTAGAGATGAGTGCTTTTGAATAACCCATATTCTGAAGGTATGAAGCAGTTTATGGCCAGGGTTTCAGGCAACAACAGTCCTCAAATCCAGAGCTTTGCTTCAGGTTAGTACAAGCTCTTAAACAACCAGGGTCCAGGAGTTTTGCAAGGAGCCAAGCTCATTTGTTGTGCCTTGTTACAGCCAAGTAAATAAGTTCTTTTTAGTCCTGTATCCAAAGACTCAAAACAATGTTCAGGGCATTCAGAAGATGCCCTTGCACATCCTGAAGCCAAAAAAAGAGTCCACTGCAATTCAGCAGTGAGTTTGCCATCCTTAGGTGACCATCCAATTTGCTACTAATTTATTCTGGGAAGTCATCTGTCACTCTGACATTTCTATGATGGTTATCTATAATAACCTTACATACGTATTATTATCCTATATCTATATCCTATTATATCCTGTTAAAATTACATTAATCCATATTTATGCATGATAGAAAACACTGCATTGACTCGTAAACTATATACTTTCTCCAAGTTAAACCGCTGTTTACCTTGTGTTTAAGGGGGGGAAACTATTGCCAATACATAAGCAAATAACTATTTGCATAAGCAAATAACTATTAAAGGTGAGAACATTTATCAGCTAATATTAATCCCAAAATAGGGATTGGATTTCCTGGAAAGAAGCATTTGCTTCCCCAGCTCACTCAGTGTTATGCTTTTGATATTCTACTAGGAAACTTCTCTTTTTTTTATTAGTATAGCTACTTTTATAAAGATCCACTGTTTGTAACTTATGCCTCTCTAATTTATTTTTAGCTTGTATATTAAATTTCATAGAACATAGCATGTTCCATTTCTCTGGTTAATCCTGCCAGTTAACATCAATAGTACTTTGCACATGTCCATCAGAACAGCATATTTTAAAGAGACTGTTGCTTCATAAAAACAAAATTCATTGTTCAAAGACAGACATTCATGTGGCAGCAAATTTTGTAGCTTGCTTATATAAGTTCTAATATTCAGTGAAAGCCTTAATTTGTGGCAGCAAATTTTGTAGCTTGCTTATGTAAGTTCTAATATTCAGTGAAAGCCTTAATGATGCTATTAATAGATCATTCTTGTGTCTCTGGAGAAAGAAGGTTTTGCAAAACTGAAGACCCCTGAAGAGCAGCATTGCCTGCACCCCCAGCACTCTGCGGTGCAGACTGGCTGCAGATGTCCTCTGCTTGCAAGGATTCTGCCTCTTGATCAGTACATAGCATCAGATAAGTTTTGGCAGGAGCTCTAAAGTTTGGCTTCCTGAATGCTACTTCCATACCTCTTGAGTTTTTACCAACAGTTTATGTATGAACGGCTTTTATTTCCTCTACATTAATTTGTAATGAATTATCCATTATAAATGGTATACTTATCCACCAAGGGATAAGTCTGGAAATACCCAAGAAAGACTATGGATCAGTTACATGGAAATTTGGCTAAATAACATACATTTATCTTTACTAATGAATTTTAATGACTGATGGTGTACCAATCACTATAATAGTGCAGCTCTTACATTCCAGAGCAGGTTAAGCAACAGCTTAGTTGCAGTTACGTACCTATGCAGAAAGCTGGCAGCAAAATCTTTTCTACCAGGGATAGCACACATTTGGCACACCGCACATTGACACCTACCTCAGTGTTGTGAGGGATAGACTTACATGGCCAGAGGCTTAAAAAACCAAATGAGGTCAGGGTGAATATTTAACCCCTGGCTGAAGGTCCTACAACGTTATTACACTGAAGGTAGGATCTCTAAAGTAAAAATCAAAGCTTGGAACAAGAAATGGTGGTAGAAAGTCTGACACAGAAATAATCAAACTGGAAATAAGATACCACTTTCCTAAGTGAAGAGGTGTATTCCTAACCCTTTCTGATTGTTAATTATAAGCAGTAGTTAAATCATCACTATTTGAAGACCATACGTCAGGTCTGTGTGTCTTTCTAAAAGATATGCTCTAATGAAATCTCAGGTTAATGGGAAGTCAGGCTAAAGAAAAATAATCATATTTTTTTCTTGTTTAAAATCCATTAATCTATACAAGTGGATGATTAAACTTGCAACCAGGAAACAATCTCTGTCCTTAGAATTTGGGTTCTGGCTCTGACAGGTAAAAAGGTCCAAAGGAAAAATTTCAGAGAAGTTCCTTAGGTTGGAATTATTTCCTTTTCATCAGTTTGCAAGGGAAGTTAGGTTAGGTCTTCAGGACTTACTGGAAGAACAAGGATGCTAAATGCATATCATAGATTTATTTTAGCAGTTTTAAACTTTTTTAACCCCTTTCCTCCCCCTCACTCCACAGTCTTTTTTGACTGACAAATACACGTTTAATTTTCCAAACATCTATTGCAAAAGCTATCAGGAAGAATTTTTATTGTATTTTTTCCTACATATTTTTATCTACTAGGACATAATGTTTTGGGGGGTCTCTTTCACTTTATAATTCAGCAGTATTAACCTGGTAATGCACACAAGCAAATAGGCATATATCTTATGTAGTAATTTGCCAGCAAAAAGATATTAAGTGGGTTTTGGCTCTGGATGCATGAGCTCCTGATGGAGATCTACCCACTGCACTGAAGACTTAACATGCTAAATGTAACTTTTCTCCATCACTTATCTCTGAGCCTATCTCCAAATTGTGGAGCAAGAACAAACCAAATTTTTAGATTTATATTCATTTAGACTTGATACTAATAAAAATACCTCACCACCTGGCATCATTAAGGTTCTCATTACAATTTTCTGATTAAACAAAGTCTGTAAATTTTTAAACACCCAAAAAGCAGGGATTTGCAGTAGTGATGCATCTGTTTTGGTAAGGATATTCATGTATCCTAAGCTCCTGCTGGATTGCAGCTAGATAAGGTATTCTTGGCCATGCACCGTCCTGGTAGCTCACTGTGTTCTTGGAAAGGATGATACATCTCCCATGGAGGACAGTGGTTATCAGCAATTCCTGTGCTGATACGGATGCTTTTGCAGGAAGCAACACATACCAAATACCTAAAGACTTGCATATTCTGCCATATATTTATACTCCCTTTCAATCATATTTATGCCTTGGGTTGGTGGAGAATTAGGCAAATCCTCCACATAAATAGGAGAAAGTGAGGGCTAGCAGTGATGTATATGGGTAGATTTAGGCTTAGATCTTCAGCCTGGTTACACGGGTAATACCCTACACAGCGTTATTCTGCGCTGTTTTCTTTGTGAGAGTATACTGTTAGGAACATAACAAGTCTTAATGTTCTGGGTAAATAATGAATAATATATTTAAAATATCAGTTTATACATGGGAAATCTGGAGGAAGCCTTGTTTCACAGAGGTACAGTTCGGCTATGTTTTCTAGGGCAAGAAAAAACATTTCCAGTGTGGGATGTGTCCTCATCCTGTCAGTTCTCTGGGTCTGAATACTTTCTAAAGTTTTGGGTAGCTCTTAAGCTGATTAGCAGTCACTTGTTAAATGCAGCGCACAAGTTGTCACTGATCAGTTTCCCAGCAAGAATCTCTCTAGGAGATGTCAGCCATCCTTCATCTGGCTTAGGGCACAACCCTTTAAGAAGATACAGTCCCCTCTATCTTCCTTTTCAGGCAAAATACCTTCACAAAACCCAACACTCATGAAATGCAGAAAGTTGATGCCTAAAAGTATTTGCCAATATCACCTTGTTTTGTACTGCTCTGTGGTTTTTGTGTTAGCAACACTGTAGTCAGGTAACAAACTCCATTAGTTTTGGTTATGATGACTGCAGTGCAGCTGTCCCTGCTTCCTGAAGTTTGTGTTTCTCAGATTTAGTTGAAAAACCCAACTTAGCATCTTCTACATCTACCTTGGGGACTGCAGGTGACCTCACCTCCTATACTATACATATGTTTGAAGAAACAACTTCATGTAGCCATCAGACCACTTTGGATAACCTATCCTACTGCCACTTATGAGCAGAGTCACCTATTTTTGATGCATCCTGTGTTGCAGTGGTGGAGTTGTGACCCCCAAACGAAGCTGTGCTTTGCATGCTCTTTCTGCCTGCTCTCATTGCTCCCAGCATCAGTTTTGTAACAGCCCTTCCAGGTCCCAGGACCTTTCCCAGCCCAGCCAGCGCCTGAAGGACAGTGCTGCTGGCTCAGCCTGAGTCCTGCAGGGCTCACCCTCCCCAGATCTGCTGGGAGAGCTGTGCTGTCGGGGGACTCCCCAGACAACTGGCTGAATTAGATGTATGTGGCAGTGGCATCTACTGTTGCTGTTTCTGTGTATTTAGGTCAGTGAGAGCGAGCTATTCGCACAAACACCCAACTTATCATCGAAGCACTGAGACTGGTATCAACTACAATAAGATGGTGCAGTGCTGTTTTAAGAGCATTTTGACAACTGTCAAGAAAGTTTTCCATTGCTGCTTTAGCTTAACAGCTCAGGCCTTTTCCAAAGCTGCTCTTCCCAACCTTACATTATTGGCATATTTGTCTCCTCCCTACTGTTACACTACTTGCCATGCTTCTTTCTGGCGTGTCTGGGGTGCCAAGTGTAGCTCAAATAGGTACTACAAATTTGATATTTTTTAAAAATTATTTTTAGGGATACCATCCATAACCCCAGTGATGTGTAGCATTTAAATATTTTAATTCTCACTCAGAATTTTTGCTTTTGTAGGCAGCAGGATGGGTTCCTCTGTATCTGTTTATCAGGAACTGCTGGGTCTATAAGGATTAGGTCCTCTTTCCTTATGACCAGATAACACACCACAACAGGAGAGCCAAGGGGTTATATGCTTCATGGACCACACAGATCCTTTCAGCTCTGATCTCTGCCTGCTGTAGGAATCCATCCTTACTCTCTGTATGGGATGTTTTGTTCCCCTGCTTTTCTAATGAACTCACCCTTTTCATCCACATAGCAGCCAACACATTTGACTAAACACCCCTCCCCATATGCGTTTAGGTCCCACGTTTTAGTGAGAGCTTGCTCTCCATGCTCCAGCTGTTTGCTTTCTATCGCCTGAGGCATCTGGCACATGCACCAGCATCCAACACCATCACACACGGACAGGACACTTCTATTCTCCAACTGGTAATCACTTGTATGAACAGTTTGCTACTTTTCACCAAAAATATCATATTCATAGAATCATAGAATAGTTTGGGTTGGAAGGGACCTCTAAAGGTCATCTAGTCTAACCCCCCTGCCATGGGCAGGGACGTCTTCAACTAGATCAGGTTGCTCAGAGCCCCGTCCCCTGACCTGGAATGTTTCCAGGGATGGGGCATCCACCACCTCTCTGGGCACA
>NW_008795129.1:21581136-21587479 GCF_000699145.1 Aptenodytes forsteri
GATGGATAGTGGCTTAGCAACTTCATCTGCCAGTTCCTTCAGGACCCGCGGATGGATCTCATCGGGTCTGATGGACTTGTGCCCCTTCAGGTGCCTTAGATGGTCTTGAACCTGATCTTCTCCCACAGTGGGCAGCTCTTCATTCTCCCAATCTCTGCCTTTGCTTTCTGCGGCTTGTGCGGTGAGGCTCGAGCACTTGCCGGTGAAGACCGAGGCAAAAAAGTCATTGAATACCTCCACCTTCTCTGTATCCTGGGTAACCAGGTCTCCTGTTTCGTTCCAGAGAGGGCCCACATTTATTACAGAGCAGTGTCTCTGTCTTATTGGCTTACTCTAAAATAAGTGCCCCCAACCCCAATCTCTTTCTGCAATTTAGCTAACTATTGCTCTATGTGCTGCTCTACAACATACTATAGCAGATGCTTTTTGCCTTGCAGCTTTGCAAAAGCTGGTGGAAGAAGTTAGTACTTTCATTAACCCTTTTGATAGCCAGCTGTGCAGGATTTTTTCCTGTTTTGGGGATTTGTGCTTGACACAAGAACTGTGTCAAGTTCTTGGACTTCTACACTTCTAGTGCTGTCAATTGCTTCTCTTTTGTTGTTGTTCCTTCTGCTGTTATTAACGAGCTCTTTCCCCTGTGTGCCTGTTCAGCTTAGACCTCTTCACTGGGTAATTTTGATTTTTCTATTGCATTTATTGTACCCAAACTGCTGAGACTGACTGGGTCCCTTTGCCTTGCAGGTGCTAACTGCCTTGTCACGGGCTAATTCTGGGGGCCAATTGCATTTCTGCATGGCTTTTCTCATTTCTCATACCAGTCATAGTAAGGTCCCAGAAAGGACTTGCTTAGCCAAAGTTGTAAAATTTTTCCATTCAGTCTAATTGGTGAAACTGAAGAAAATATCAGTGCTTTTTCGGCTCCCTTTAAAGCACATATTTTGTATGCTTCATGTGAGTGCATGGCTCCTCAAACTCCTGGAACAGAATTGCATTATTTAAACTCATCTTCCTGAGTTAACTGAACACTGTTAAAACAGCAAGTGCCTGAAAAACAGATATTGTCAGAAACAAGTTGTCTTCTGACTAGATTTGTTAGTATCTGTAGCTCACAGGTGCAGGGTACTTACATATTCTGCTATTTACATCCTCTTTCCTTTCATTTTTCTGAGGCTTTAACTACCATCCTGCTACTTCTACTATCTTCTACTCAAGGTGTTTTTGTTAATTTGTTTTGCTTCTGCTAGCTGTTATTTGGGAATCACCGAAGGACACTGACAGAGGTTTCCATGCTAAAAACCTGAATTCCAGCTGCTGGGCTGGGATGAGGTGAATAAGGTGCTTTGCATAAGGCACTTGCCGTTTCTAACTCTCTTGCTTGTTAAGGTGGTTCTTCAGAGCAACCAGGATTTTTACCCTGAAGGTTGAGACCAGACTTATTACCAATAGAAAGTTAAAGGCTTAGATGAATCCCTATAAAACAATCCTTCTGTGGACATCATACTTCAGAGAACTCTACTCCAGCAAGAGAGAATTTTGTCCTTTGTTAGAGTCCTATTTCTTCCCAATTAATACCAACTTGAGGTTGCTAATTGTCTCAGAATACATATGTACTCTCACCCTAGTGTGCCTGGCCTTTCTGACTGCATCCAACTGCAAGAATATGTTTGTATTACCTGATGGTTGAGTGAAGTTTAATAGATATCATTACTGTGCCAGTCAATAAAGAAATGAGCAGAAAGACTTACTGCAAATCATGTGTTTGAGGAGAGTCAACTCATTAATCTAATTATCTACAAGCTCTCTAAAAATGTCTTCTTGACTGTGGATGTTGAAGCATCAACTCAAATATAAGGAATTGCACAGCACTGAGCTGACAAACCCCCCCTCCATTCAGGCAGTGCAGCCCTGTTGCAAATTCCCGTTTTCATTGCTAACAAGCGTTGAGCAAAGAAGACATGCTGCCCCTTGCTGCCCTGTGTGTGAACAGAACAGCAATTCACAGTAATGTGTTTCTGATGCAGACGATGAATGGTATAACTGAGGAAAGAAAGCATCCACCCCAAAGAAAAGTTATCTTGGTTTAACAGTCTGTATGCAAAATGTTTGCTGATATTGTTAGCCTAATACGGTCAATTGTGACTGTATTACAATCACACTGACTATCAAGCATTACATGTGTGCCATTTTATCTCACTAAAATATAAAATACTAAATAAGAAAACAAATACATGGAATTTATTCTGCTTCATGGCGATAAAATTTGGATGGGGCAATCCTAAGGCCCATTAGCCTAGCCTACTGGCTTTTAAACTACGAAGTTGTCTGTGTACTGGACTCCTTCCACAGTTTGTGTTGTCCTTTTGGGAGGAGTAACAGTGTCTCTCAGGGCAGAGAAGTGACCTTGACTCTAAGGATGAAGCCTGGAGAAGCTCCTCAGCCAAAGCAGACACCAGCCAAGATTTAATTTCAATCAGCCTAAGCCCTGAGGCTGCTCTGAGCTTGATAAAAATGCATGGCAATTTTGGCTCTAGGTCCATGCATAGCTGAGGAAGAGCAAGAGCACAAACCACAGCAGGAGGTGTGTGGGGTTTACTGGCAGACAGTCTGATTGCTCAGCACTCAGGAAGTTCCTTTAAAGCAAGTTTTGCTGATGTTTTCAGTGCCAGGAGGGCTCGATAAAGAGTTGCTGCAGAACAGACCAATAAAGCAGTAGCCCATGTGAAACTATGGGCTTTCAGTATTAGGATTTAAAAGTAACCCCAAAAAGGATGGATGTTTCTTTCTTCTAGAGAAGAAAAAACACACAAAAGGTTATTAGCTTACTGGGAACTTTATAAAAGGAACTAAACACAGATGAACATAAAATTAAAATTTTATAGAAATGCACTGGATAATTAGTTTTATAGGGGCTTAATTAGAACAAATCCTTTCCCCTTGCCAATAATGGTAATTATAAAGATCTTGATGCTTTAATAAATACACTTGATAAGGAGAAGTTGGACTTAAGGAATATTGAACTATTATCATAAAATGAGGAAACAGTTGTATGGGGAAAATGATCTTAGGGAGAGCCCTAAACCATCATAACGTAGTTCATAGAAGTGGTATCAAGTGAGCTATGATGATTTGCCCAGCAAGTCCAAGGGTATCTCAAGCTAATATGTTTAGCCCAAAGTAAACACAGTCATCTTTAATATTTATAGAATATTAAAGAACATATTTAAAAATGGAAAAGGGAAATGACGAAGTGCTGAAAGCCAGTTTCATAATGGAGCTTTAAAAATGCACCTGAAGTTCTTGTGAGTGCATGATTTAGGCCCTTGTAACACCCTGCTTACATGTTCTAAATGGATAATTTTGCTTCTAATGACATGCTTATATTTAAACAGACAGTTAAATCCTTCTCAGCTCTTTTGGACTTGCAGACAGGGACTCCAGTACAAAACAAACAGATGAACCTTCAATTTTCAGGCTATTGAAAATTTGAACTTAAAGTAATAGTTTTTCACCTCTAATTTCTTACAGTCTTTAAAAGGTCTGCATTAAATAGTTAACTTTGTCCATCCTGCTAACAGAACAAAGGCTGTACTATTTTCTTTGGGAAAGTTTTCCAATCTGAGACATACCGAATTAGGAATATTTTCTAATATTTTAGTTGAAATTTACTATTTTTTTAAAGTTTTCTCCAGGTTTTAGTCTCATGTCATATCTTGTTTATTTCAGATAGCAGTTCTCATTCTTTTGCTGTCTGGATATACAGAAATTTAAAAATGTTCTGTTCTCTCTTTCATCATTATCTAAGAGAGATGTAGTTTTTGTATAGTTAAATCTAACATTTTTTTTAAAAAATCCATCATTTAGGAAGGCAAAACCATTTCATGTCATCAGTTGTGTGATGTGAATTACACAAAACTGTGAAACAGACGTAACAGCTTTTACAGTTTGTCTCCTATGGCCTTATCCTAATAACCTCTGTAGTACAGAGCTGTGCACATTAAGCTTTTTACTAGCTTTTTAATGAGGAGCTGGCTAACGTGGCTCAAAGCCTTGCACCTACAAGTTTATTTTGAAAGAAGCAACGAGGGATAGCCAAATCCTGAAACTCCTATTGAAGTTGATAGGAAATTTGGAGTGGCTCAGAATATCTGGGTGGGCTTTGGATTTGTGATGCAAATGCAGATTTGATCTTCATTTGTGTTGAAAGACTGAACCAACCTTACCTTCGGTCATCTTAAAATAAGCTGTAGCTTTGTATCAGGTAATTTGATTAAAAATTTAAAACCCATGAGATGGGCAAAAGGTTTCTTGCAAAACCGTTTGGTGGTATGAATAGTATATTCACCAGCACATTTGAAATGAAACGAGATCTCGGGAATTTACTCAAGTACTTCAATAAGCACACAAATGGGAGTATCATTCTGTTTTTTCCAACCTGCAGAGGCTGTGCTACTTCTGTGTAAGGGAAATAAGAGGAACTCGCAGAGCTTTCATCCAGACACCAATGCTGTCCCCAGAATCAAATCAGACCTTGTCTTTTTTCCACATTCTTGCACCTTCTTGAAGTATAAAAGGTGGTGGGTATGAGCAGCTGCAGTGGAGTCGGAGTGTAGTTCTTCAAGTGATTTTCAAGGACATGCATGCCATGGTCCAAACACTGCAATTAGATCTCTGTGTGCTGCCAGATCCATTGCTAAAGGCAGCGAGGCTTGATGCCCCCTGGAGTTTTTAATTTGCAAGATCTGGACTGTCCTGAAAGACAGACCATAATAAGAAGTCTGTGATCAGAACCTAGTGGCCAGGGCTTATATCCAAACTACCCTGAGCTTTTCAAAGATGTTTGGGCTCGTTGTGTTTCCATCCGGCCCATGGCAGTTGCTACAGGTCTATCACCAGCAATCTTCACCAGCTCCAACACGGACTCGCTTGGTAAACATGTTACTTGAAACTAGAAAAAATGGAGTTGTAGGTAGTTAACACAGCAAATTCACGCAGGAGACTGAGGACTGTCATGGCTGGCTACCACAGCATTGACCACAGGTTCAGTTTTGGCATCCCAGCAAGGTTGATGAGAACATTCCTGGCCTGGTCCTTCTGCCAAGGTTAAATTTCTGCAGCAAATGTCCCCGCACGAATACCTCCAAACACTGAAAGACGCTTGGGCACATAGCATACTTGTCTGGATACTAGTACTTCTTTCCGAAAATATGGATATAATCTCCTTCCAAGTGATTGGAAAAGGGTGCATTTCTGTCTCACCAGTAAATCACACAAAGTGACTTAGCAGCAGTTTTGTATCACAGAAGGTTAATGAAAGGGAAAATGGAAAGCGTTCAGATAATAGCACCACACCTTTTTGCTCTGAAAGTGTTTCTGTTTATACTGTCATTATTTTGGTCTTTAAACAGACTAAGAAAAAATATTAAAACAAGTTTATGGAGTAGGAAGCTAACCAGTGAATGGGAAACAGTTATTATGAATATTTATGTAATGTGTAATGAAGACCACATGCGAGTAAGGACATTGATTTAGTTTGGGGAGGGGAGAGAAGGGCCTTTTGTTAATAATTTACTAATTTGACAAGACGAAGGCTGAAATTTAGGCACAGAAAAATGGACAGACTCACCTGAGGCCATGCAGCAAGTTGGTAGCTAAATGTGGAATACTGCCCACAGCTCCTCAGCCTGTAGGTGCCTTGTACTCTATAAAGGATATCCATAGGCAGAAACACTCAGCAAATTCACAGGCAGTTACATGCTCCAGGCTCGGATTCCTCGGATCATTTACATCCATCACTTGCAATTTGTTGTATTAATTCCACCAGCTCAGCACAAAACCTTGAGATTTGTCACAGAACTAATGCTATCGTTCATCTCATGATCTGTCCAGTCAGAGCTGCCACCAGCTTAATTGTGCTGTAAGGAGCTGCTGATGAAAAATTACAATCTGCAGAGAAGGGACAAGTGAATACCAAAGCTTCAAGTAATTTCATTTTGTATAAATATCATAAGGTCTAATTGTTTATATGGAACCTTTTGAGTCTGAACAGCTGCAAGACAATAGAAACAAATGTTCTTTAATCTCTGAGTTTTTTTGGCATAAACCTTTAGATGCTGAAGTGTGGAGAGGAGAGACCGAGAGATGCAGATCTCTAAATCACCCTGTCATAGAATCATAGAATCATTAAGGTTGGAAAAGACCTCTAAGATCATCGAGTCCAACCGTCAACCCAACACCACCAGGCCCACTAAACCATGTCCCTAAGCGCCTCATCTACACGTCTTTTAAATACCTCCAGGGATGGGGACTCAACCACTTCCCTGGGCAGCCTCTTCCAATGTTTCAC
>NW_008795129.1:21590285-21619759 GCF_000699145.1 Aptenodytes forsteri
GTTGATCAGGTGTGTTTTCCTGTTCCTTTCAGTATCCTTCCCTGCCACTGTAGGGGTTGAGGAAAACACTAGCTGTGCTCCCGATCCTTCAACCAGTCGCCCCAGTGCCCTGAAGTCCCTTTTGATCACTGCAGGACTTCTCTCTGGAACCTCATCACTGCCAGCCTGTATAACCAACAGTGGGTAGTAGTCGGAAGGCCGTACCAAACCAGGAGCTTCCTAGCAATGTCTCTGACCTGGGCCCCAGGGAGGCAGCAGACTTCCCTGTGGGATGGGTCCAGTCGGCATATAGTGCCCTGTCATATAGTTGTATTTGATTCCTCATTACATGGGGTCAACAGCCCCCCATAAGTCCAGTTCTGTGATATTTTTAAGTACTTTCTGAAATCTAGCCATGCTCAAAGCCCTACAAATCAGCTTCCAAACAATAATTTTTATTTTTTTTTCATTTTTGATAATTGTTTGGCTGCATTCAAAGTTTTACAATGCTAGATAGCTCATTCTTTAACTTAGGTCTGCATCTTCTCTTGTGTATATGACAGGTATATCACTGTATCCTTAAATTCTATGTATCAGTGAATTTCAGACATTATTTAAACATACTACTAATAGCAGCAGTTCTGTAATTACAGTCTAGCTTCAAGTGACCTGAGGGAAGTAGGTAGACATCTCGGGTAAGTAAGAACTAAATTCTGTTCTCTTTACAGGTAGGGAGAGGTGGCCATGGTCTCAGCATGCTTTGCTGAGAGCCCTCCTTCACATGCTCTCTCCAGGTAGTGAGCAATGTAGTCTTTGAGAACACAAAGTTGGAATTTTGTTAATGAATTCCAAGTCCTGTCTGGTTGCCAGCTGTACTGATTTTATTTGCCTACAGCACAGGGGCTACCTCAGCTGGCTATCTGCCAGTGCACCCTTCTGATTCAATCTTGCATGGCAATCCATCTATGCGAATGGCTTTTCACAAGTTACACTGGTTTTGCACAGTGTTTTACTTCATTTGGCTTCAGCAATTAATTAAATTTGTTGATTTCATTTTGATATTAGCAAAGTACTCCTGGGTTTTCAGAGTTTCCGTCTCTACAGGGGTTATCTCAATTTTTTTTGTGATGCATGCCAGTCAGAAAAAGCCTGCAAATAAATTTCCATCAGAATGGCTTTTGAACAAAAATATTTTTCAATCAAAATATTTCAATTTTCATTAAAATAGTCACAAGGTTTATAGATCAGAAGCTATACATTTAAAAAATGAACATATTTTCGATCTTGGTTATATTGTTCATAGGAGAAAAATAATTCTCAGCAATGAATCAAAAGTACCCTTCCACTTGGATTTAAAAGCCTCAAAGCACCAAAATATTACATGACCTAAACTCCCAGTCTAATTTGCCTTACCAAGTCTCCCTTCAGTGAAGTCTTGGGACTATTTAGAACTTACATAATTAACAGAACAGTTCTAATACCTTTGGACTTACCACCTGCTCAGCATGTCCTACGATGATGGAGACTTACACCATGTCTATTCCTCCTTCTCATTGAATGTCATTACTCTCTCTAATGGCTAATAAATGAACTTTTTGGTAAATGGCAATGTAGGAGAGTGTGCTTTTCTATACCTTATTTTAACATTTAGTGATATATACAGTGGTGTTCTGTGCTTTTGTTGTTGAATGCTGCATGCATTTTTAAAAGAGTTTCTCAGCATATTCTGTCCTCATTTGACAAACATTCCCAAACTTATATTAAATATAGGTGGTTCTGATATGCACAGTTAAATGCCGAAAGTGAAGGCTTACATGAGCTGATGAGAGAGGGAATTGCTGCTTTGATTTAACAGATACTGATTAGCCTAAAAATATTCACTGAGGATAAAACTAAAAGTAAATGGAAGGAAAATTGGGTAATCATGATCTCATAATACTGCAGGATGTGAGTGGTTTGAATAACAAGTTTGGCAGTCTCTGCAAGTACGTAGAAAAATTGACACTAGGGTTACTCAGTGAATGGTTATTAATTAATAATTAGCTGTGATAATATGTTTAGCCTTTACAGTACAGAAAATGGAGACACAATCTATTTCCAGAGGTTATGGCCAAAATACATAATTTTTATTAAATCATCATTTGTGAAGGGTCTGATTTCCCTCGTGTGTTTCTGTGCTTTTCAAAAAAATATTTTCTTTAGCTATTTCCTATCTCAAACAGTAACTCCCAGAATAGCTGGACACAAACACTTCAAATAGGCTATTTGAAAAGATAAAGAGTATTTTACAAGTAAAAAGAGGGGCGTAAATGAGTGGGAGAGAGAAAGTTGTTTTACAGTCCAATAATTTAATCATAATACCAAAGATGTGTAGATGAGAGAGGCATCAAAAGGAAAAGTATTTCTACAGTGGTCTGTGCTCTATAATAAAAACAGTACACTTCTACCTATTTTGTTAAAGTTTAGTATTCTTTCCTTCCTTGGAAGATGCCCAAGTTTGCTAATAATGAAAATTCATTTTGTTCCCAACAGCTTTAATATTAAGCAAGCTGTGTATGGGTAAAATTCCTGATTTTTCATGTGGATTTGAACTTGACATTCTGCTAATAAGCAGGATTCTGTGGTGATTAGCTAGGCAGTGCTTCATGCTAAAGCTGTCTCATGTCTTATAATGAAGACTAGCTTACTTTTAAACACTGAAAATGAAAGAGGATTTCTTGTTGGAAAAGTTGTTCAAGATCCATAATCTTGGAATTTAACCTTATTTAACTCCTTCTATTATTCCCAATTTCTGATGGATCTATTCTGAACATTCCTCTTCTTTACTCATTTCTAGAAAAAAGCACAAGTAAAGCAAAAGGACTATTCTTCCTCAGTTCATCCTTACAGTCTCGCACCCTTCACTTTAAAAGCACGTATAACAAACTGCTGGACCCACACTGTTTCTTTCAGGCTGAGTGGAATCACTTTAATTTGTGGGTAGGGCTGTGAGGGTCTACAAGGGTATAATGAAGCCCAGGTAGGAACTGGAGACCATCATATATGCATTAATTAATGTATGCAAAATCCTGAGAATGGCAAATTAATGAAGTAGAGAGACCTTTATGGCGCAGAGGGAGCTGGTAACTAGTCTTCCTATTTGTTTTTTGTTTCTGAAGTATTTGTGTGTTCATTAAATGACATAGACTGTGCAGCCGCAGGTTGGAGAAGAGAAATGGGTAGGGAAATCACTGACGGACATTAAAAGCAGAACAAGATGAATAGGACACGCTAGCAAGATTTGGGTGCACTTATTTTACTATATCGCTTTCATAGCTGTCTCTCCTACATCCTGGTGCCTCCTGGTATGCCACTAGACAGGAGAGGGCTGTGACTTACCGAAACAGAGGAGACCTGGGGTACGCTCTGTCCCTGGGCCTTACCCCAAGTCTGAATGTCATTTTCACAATGACATGCTTTCATTTCATCTTTACCCTTTTTGTTTTTCCCCCTGAAGGCCGCTCTGCAATCTCCACCCCTTCACCTGAATCTGATCACAATTGCATGAGCTCCCAGAGTTCAAGTGATTACTTTTAGAGGTTGCTTCTCTAGGCTGCATAGCTGTCCATTAATTCTTCTTTTTCTTCCATTCTGGTCCTACCATCATGTTCATCAGCTCATCAGCGTTTTTCCTTTCATCTGCCTTTATCTTCTTTTTAAAAGTTAAAGCTAAGAGCTTTGATAAATCCCCAATTACTCTTGCAAAGACTCCCCATAGCACAGTTAGCTCTTTGAGACATTCTTTTTACTTAGAAAAGCAGAAGTTAGTCTCTTTATATTGCTGCTGTTTCTTTACTATTTTTATTTTTTTAAACAAGTTAATTCTGGGCCTATCAGTCTTGGTGCTAATTACAGTCCCTTTCTGGCAAAGTATTCATGGCAGTTCCTTTCTCCCAGTCAGGATCTGGTTGCCACAGAGGAAAAGTGTGTATGCTTTTGTGCCTTACATTTCCTCCAGGTAGATATGCTCTATTGCTTATGTAAGACAGTATGTGTAAAGTATGTATAAGCTAGTGACGTGTAAATACAAGATAAATCCATGGCTGACTTCAGCATCCACATATGTTAAATGACTTGTGGAATCCCTGGGCACTTTCAAAGGTGGAACCATTTCTTGTCTGAATTTAGATACAAAGCTTTCACCCTAACTGAACTGAAGGGTGTGTAGACATCTGCGTGGACTGTCAAAAAGGTATAGTGAAGGGGGTTATCCAAATAGGCCACTGTTGAGTGATAATCCTCAAGGTGCACAAGAAACCCATTTGTGTAAGAGTCAACAGTGCAGCATTTAAGATTAAAAATGACAAATTTCAAATTAGTCTAACATACCCTCCCCCTTTGCTGAAGACACTTGGTTGACACACATAGTTGACACACATGGCAAAAGAAAATTTTCTGCATGATAATTAATATGAAGCAAAACTCCATTAATCTCCCCAGACACACAGATAACTCTATTAACTCTGCCTTTTCTTTTAACTACAATAAAACTTGCTTTCTCTTATCCCTGAATTATAGCCTGGTTTCTGGGTTAAACTTACTTTGATTAAGTGGTTTTGTGGTTGTAGAAGTCAAAAAAGTAAATTCGGTGCATGAGAAAATGGATCACTGCCATTACATGAGCCATGTGTTCAAGAAAAGATACTGCAAAAGAAGCAATTTACTCCCTGAAGCTCACTTATTAATCTTTGGTGATTGAATAAAAAGTGAAACCACCAGGTGCATCTAGCCATCTCAAATATGCTCATGAAGCCTTTTCCAGGAGTTAGCTCCCATAAGATAAGTTCATGAAATTAAGTACTGTTTTGACTGAAGCTATTAAGGAAGTGCAGTGCTTTGAACGTACACCCATTTTTTTTTATTGCAGTGCAGCACATTAGGTGTACTTGCACCCTGAAGTTTAAAAGCATTACATTGAGGGTGAAGGTGTTTATCGCTGTTGGAGGAGAGGGTGAAATATCTTTTGATTATGAAAAGTCACTGCAATGGATTATCACAAAAAATATAGAATGCATTGACTTTGGTGTATAAACACTGAATTGTACTTTGGAATTATAGGTTAGGTCATGCCCAGAACACAAGAAGGAAGACTGGACACCTGCTAGTGACAGTGGGATCCCAAAATAGAGTAGGAAGCATTCTATAAGAAGTGCCATGAAATCAAATCTTTGTAAAACCCTACCTGAACATCCTAGATTACCCTCACAGCTGTTCACTGCCTCTTCAGTATATGCCTTCTGCAGCGATCAACACATATATTTTCAATATGAAAGTCATAACCTGCAGGTGATGGCTATAATGGTGGCAGTGTCGTGGTATCACTTCTGCCCTCTATTAATATACTGAAAAGCCAGACTTGCTGCTGGGTTAGAGCAGATCTGTCACGTCCTCAGCATGGAGGATGCTGAAAGTATTGTTCCAACTTGGCCACCCGGTTGCGCTGGCAGCCTTTGAAGCACTGGACAGGAAATACTGTGTTGCTCAATTTGATCTGTTTGATTTGTATCTGAAATATATCAGGCCTTTGTACTTGTCAGCTTTAATCATTTCTGCTTTATAGCATCTGATTCCATGGCAGCATGGATTTCAATTCATGCAAAGACAGCTGAGAAGTAGGGAGGCCTCGAGTGATTTCAGATTATACTTGGCAAGTGAGCTGGTATTATACTTCTGTTTGGATAATTGGATAATGAGCCAAAGACCACAGGAAAACCTATCGGATCCTACTTCAATTTTAAAAAGAAGATACTTAGCAGTCTAGTTGAGTTTCTCTGCACCTTGGATATGTGTCTGTTGATTTATGCATGACAATTACTCCTTCAAGGAAGGTTTGTGTCACTGTGTGACAACACTGTTTTATATAAAGCCTTTCATGCATACTTCAACTCAGAACACTTGATAGAACTGAACAATATAGTTGAAGAGCAGTAATAATTGCTTTTTTCTTTCTGTTATTTTTGTGCGTATACAAGAAAGAGATGGCAATTTACATCTGTGGGTTTAAAAAAAAGTGAAAACAATTGAGTTGAAGAGATTCTAGAAAGATTCC
This sequence comes from Aptenodytes forsteri, assembly GCF_000699145.1. Lineage (NCBI taxonomy): Eukaryota > Metazoa > Chordata > Aves > Sphenisciformes > Spheniscidae > Aptenodytes > Aptenodytes forsteri. The sequence goes on from NW_008795129.1 coordinate 21,596,353, forward strand.
CTGGAGTCCAACCTTACTAATGTAAGAAAACTTTTCTTCCAACTGCAGGGGCTGCTTGCTATGGAGGGCAACGAGCAGGCTGGGTGCTGCCCCTGGGATAGAGGGAGAAGAAATTTCAAGGATGGAGGGGCAAATTCCAGAAATGGTTTGTAAGAAGTGCACTTGTAAACGGTTTCCTCTGCTAGCAGTGCTCTTTCTAGCCACCGAAAGCTGGCTTCTGGACCTTTCATAAAATCCCAGTCACGCTGATATGTAACTTCTAGGAGCCTAGAAAAGTGTGAAAATTCAGTGGCGTAATTCTAATTTATATCTTACTATTATATTTTAAGGTAAACTTCTTTCCTTTAAGCAAACTAGCCGGGTTAGCCTAAGTTGTTATTTGCTTTTTTATGAATCACTTTGAACTCTACTGGTGCAAAACATTGCATAAGAGCTAGGTATGATCATTATTCATGAAAGAAAAATTCTGTATTCAGGACTCAGGCACAATATATTACACAGTAGTGATATGGTTTAGAGGTAGCCCTGTTACTTTATTTCTGAACCACCAGTTATTGACCTTCCCACATCCTGCTTAAAGATGGAGAAAATGAGGCATTGAAGGATTAAAGCCAAAGGAGCCAAACCGTTTTTAGTGCAAACTCCATGGAGCAGAATATTTGCTTTCTATGCTAGTTATCCTTTACTAATAACAGCTGTATTCCTTAGAAACATGGTGCTGAAACTGCAGAAGATGGATGCAGAGTTAAAGGTAGACCTTCTGCTTAGGAAACAGGGGCAATGCTTCGCAAAAAATTAAACACAGAGGATGGAGGGAATGCAGAGAAACATCTGAAACCAGGCAGTTCTTCATTTTGAGATGGGCAAGGCATAGGAATAAAGAAAACTCAACTCTGTAGCACTAGATGCATTGGAGACAATATTCCATTTATATAGCAGGGAAAGCCAGGACTATGAACACCACTGTTAAAACTGATCCATGGCAATATAATGCTAAAGATCTGGATAGATTCTAGAGGGAGCTGGGACACAAAGGAGACAGAAGTTGCAAAGTATTAAGCTGCTTACTAGAGGTCTGTAAGGAAGACAACTATAGGTAGACTGGGAGGGAGTTATGCTCAATGCACAGTTCATTTAGGTAGCTGGGCAAAGAACTTCCTCTGGAATTTTTTTTTAGTGAAATTTTTCTTTTACTACAGTAGTATTTGGATGAATTGTTTCTGAGGGGGGGAAAAATCTGCTCTTCGTGGAAATTTAGACTTCTTATTCCACAAATGGTGACATCCTGTCCAAAACTGGAGAGACAGGTGCTTTTAATGGTTGCCACAGGGTCTCTAAGAATTGTTTGGTTGACTTATGTCTCCCTTTTTTTCTGTTCTGTGCTGTACTGTGGATATATTCTTGTAGTTCACTCATCACTATAGTATCTATAGGTCAGATGTATCCAGCGAGGACTTCCAGTAATAGCCCCCTGGTCTCTAACACACTGTAGCTCATTCTGGGAAAGGGACTCTGGTGTGGAAGGTCCTGGACAATCAGTGGAGGTAGAAAGCATGGGAGTCTTGGAGTGTGCTGCACTCCAAGGTTAGAGAGACCTCTCTTTAACCTTGAAGTGCCTCTGCATTTTACTTCTCTGTCTGAAAATGTGTTCAGCCATTTGTCTGTTTGGATTGTGAGATCTTCAAAGAGTTACTTGCTTTTGCCTAAGACAACAGGGCTGAACTTTCCTGTGTTTTAATCCAATAATAAATAATCTTTCCTTGGCTGTCCTTGAGTGACACAAAAAAGACCCAATTTTGCTGTCTTCTCTTAACTGATTTTGAGAAAAAAAGATGTGAAACCTTGTTGGGCTTACAGAGGACACTATTTTTTCTGTTTATTATCTTAACATCTGAGGAATGGAGAAGGAAAAAGATAAAATTATGCAAACTAAGTGGGAAAATGTATGAATTATTACAAAAGAATCTAAAGAAATTTGATTTCCATTGTATTATCTCTAGGTAACAACACGATATTTCTTACAGCCCCCCTCCCCAGCATTGACTAATAAAGTAGCTAATGATCTGCTGTGTCTAAACAAAGTACAAGTATTCCCAAAGGTCTTAATCTTTCTTGGTAAACATTACATGAAAAGGGATTAATCTAAGCAGAAGTATTTTCTAATACAGAATTAATTTGCTATTTCATACTGTGACCCAATATATCAACCAAGGATGCATTAATCCTTCAAATACCTTCTAAAATGTCTGGGAAATAGATTTTATTTTTCCTATTCCTCTGGAAATGTCTGCAAGCTTCTTTTCTATGAAACCATAACATGATTTTAATGTCTGGATGCTTTGACTCCTTGTGGAAAATGATGGAGCTGGTATAAACTACAGAATAGAGGAGTTTGTTAGGACTAAACCATTTTCTAATGCTGGTCTGGGAGACCGAATTGGAGATTTCCAGTCCATAATGAGTCAAGGGAAGTCATGGTACAGTTTTCCTCTTCCTTTTCCTGTCATCTGAGGAGAGGTGTAATTTGCTTCTCCTTCATCCCAGCTGTTTGGCAAGGGGAAGGAATGAGTCAGTGAAGAGCATCTGCTCCTTTGCCTCAGGACCCCAAGTGAGCTAGAGGTGGAAAAACAAGGACAGAGGTGTCATTTTCCTACCCTTTCCTTCCCTTTGTGATTTGTAATCCATTAGCCCGAGTCATTCTATGGGTCCCTGATTCTCCCTGTGTGCAAATCAGGAGGCAGAAATACAATAACATAGGTTGGAAAAAGTGATTACAAAGTCTGATGTGCGTAGGAGAGAAAGTGCAATCTGCATCTGTAACGCTGTGGATAAAGCGTCGTTCTTAGGACAACCCGGAGAAGGGAAATCTAATATTGATGCAGCTGAGAAGGGTTGTTTGGGGTATTTAACCTCAAGCTTTGGAAAGCCATTCTTGTAACAGTGTATATCTATTACGGATTTATAATCCAACTGATCCAAGGTGTATGGTCACAAGTGACTGTTCTTCAGATCAGACAAAAGTAAATTCCTGCAGATTCCTATCCAAAAGTTTTAACCTTTTGTTCATGGGGTGCCGGGGGAAAAAGTGAGGTCTCATAATGCTCTCCTCTGGTCATAATGTCCCCTGGTAAGAGGGGTACTCCTCACATCCAGAGTTTACCATTTCAGGGGCAGCTTAGACCTCAGCTTGGTTGACTTAGACGAATCCCTGCTCAAACTGTTGGCTCTGCAATCCCTAGCAGCTGAATTTTGTTGGGGCATTGTAAACCGAGGTCAAAGTATCTAATTTAGAACTACAGATTCCTCTCTGTAGCAGCTACTAAAAATTAGGGTTTGCAGTACTTGATGATGTAAAGGCTGCATGCCCCTTGAGAGTTTAGGATTTGAAGTGTTTCTATACGTTACAGTGCAAGTAAACTTGAGCTTTGATATACGCGTGCTACCAGCAGACATGAGTAAGCTGTGATACGAAGCTGCATTTCTGCTTTAGCAATACTAAGCCTGGCATTAGTGCCTTGTTAACTCATACTGGGTTTAGTGGGCTTTGAGTGCAGGTGGAGCAAGTTCATATTTTTCCGAGGATAAACCATGTAGATGTATCCTGTATCTCAGTTCTCCATTAACAAGTTGTTTAATATCATGAGCCTGATCGTAGGGGTAATGTGAAGAAACATGCAATGAAATATTGAGAAAGGCTAGTATACCACCTTAATGAGGTCAGATATACAGATATCTCACAGGAGATAAAAAACCATATATATTGGGCAAGCTTTTTTAGTTTACTTGGTGCTTCAGAACAAGAGACTGTTGGAAAAGTAGCTAAGTTTCATCCCTAGAATGCAGAGGTAACTTGTTATTTATTCTTCATTAAAAATAAGAAGAAATACTTATTTCCTTTGCAATGGTCAGAATGCCTGATAATTGATAGCAACTGGTAAAACAGGCACAATTTGTCTAACTGGTAAATAAACAGCACAAAGGAGCATTATATAGCCTTAATTATTGATAGAACCTTACATAGGCTTAGCCACTGAGCTTAGCCAGAGACAAGTGTGAAAAGCCTAGATCTATCCATCTGTATTGGGGAAAATAGCTCTTATCCCTGCTACTGTATTGTATTAGTACTACCCCCCCCCCCCCACTTTAGTCGTGTTGCAGAAAGAACTGCAGGACAGGCCCTAATGCAAAAACCCTACACTTACAGATTGGACTCAGATAAATGATCAAGTTACTGAAGCTTAAATTCTCTCTCATAATTTGAGACACATTAACTGTGTAGGCATGAAGTTTTGTAGCCTGTGATAAGTGATTCAGCTTTCATCTGCTTCTGGACAATTATCACAGCTCACCTGATACATGTAACTCATTAAACTTCAGCTGGTTGCATGTGCCCAAGACCTCCAAACAATTTTGATACAGGGTGAATTAAATTCTCTTGTGGGTGTCTTGAGTGTCAGGAATCTAAAAAACCATATCTTACACAATAATACAACTAGCTTGAAATCAGAATAAAAAGTTTCTGACTTTACTGGCAGTGTCAATACAGATACTTCTAAGCAAGTTTCTCTCTTACACTCCCTTTGAAATAATGGATACTGCTTCCTTTTACATGCAGCCATGAACTATTACAGGATGGGGATACTAGTTTATGAGCACTTTCCAAATAATTAAAAATACATATATTGGGCTACCCAGTGCTATAAAACATAGATGAAAGAGTCATTGTGAAGCTCATGAAAATACTTCTGAAGGCTACAAAAAGTACCTCTTTTTACATTTTTAATTTGTTTCTTTTGTGCTTAAGTGGCTATTACAATGAGAAGGCACCAAGTACATTTTTTTGCATGCAGACAAAATGCAACACAGAGCATTAGTAAGATAGAGGCCATTCCCTAACTGAAGAGTCTTTAATCTGTATTACAGAAGCCTCTTTAAGCTATCTGTATGCTTATGCAAAACAAACTCACTTGTTTGTAAGCCTCCATTGTTAAAGGTGAAATGTAAATTAGAACATAAAAGACAACTTTAATTGATTGTTAGAGGTCCAAGCAAAATTGTTTTCTGAAGAAAAATTGTAAGACTCTTCTCTTCCTCATCATGTCACAGAAGAAGGAAAGACAAATCACTGCAATTCTTACAGCAGAATGTCTCAGTTGCAGATCCACAAACACAGATATAATCACGAGAAGAACACGGAATTACCATCCAAGGTATCAGAAACCAATAAAAATAGTGATGGCAAAATGCTGTCGTGTATCACCTTGTTTTGATATATTTGAGTACAATCTATTATTTTAAAGCTCAGGTGGATATTATATCCATTCCTACATTTAAGTAGTTTATTGAAAAAGTATTTCTAAGACAAGTAAAAAAAAATAAAAACTGCTTAAGTGTTTAATGGATCTTTTAATTACAAATGAATTGGCTATATCTGGCCAGCCAGGCCAACCAAATTATCTGGTGTACATCTGATAAATATTCTTTCTGAAGAAATGCAATATAAACAGAAATAAAAATGGTCCATGTCAGTATTTTGTAAATGATAACATTCCTCTAGGATGTCAGAGGACTTGGGACCTAGTGAATCAATTCTGCAAACAATTTTGGTTGACCTGAACCTGCAGTACTGTAAGAAAAAAAATACTTGGGGCAAGTCTGATCATAAGCAGTGAGGGTGTGACTCTACAGGGTGCTCAACAAGTCCTGTGCCTGCTGCCTCTACCCCACTGCCTGGATTTTGGAAGCAGGGACTTAGTGTTTCTGGTGTTATTTTCTAGTTCTAACTTCCTCCACACTGTTTATGCCACCTTTTGTCTCTCCTTTAGAATATAATGTTTGGTTTAGTTTTTGCAGGAAACGTTCTTGTTAGAATGTCAAAGATTAAAAGCTGATGGGCTTTCCTGAGGACTTCTGCATGCGCCAGTAAATATTAAGCATCTATTGGTAAATGTAATCTCTCTAGTAAATGTTTGCCTGTACATTTCTTGGCAATACAATTTTGTAGTGCTCGATTATTTAGACAGGCCAATTAACTTTGCTTCAAGCATTTACGGAGGAAAATAACCAAATTATAACCCTCCAGGTTATTTTAAATTTCATGTACTCACAAGGATTTCCTTATCACAACATATTCCATATGGTGATTTTTACATCCCCACTCAAGCTTTCCATTCAACAGATTCAGCATGGGTCAGATGCTCTGGGTTACACCCCCACTGGTGACAGAATGGAGGGAAGTAGATTTGGTCCATTATCAAAAGTTCACTACATTGAAGTGTGTGATGAAGAGGGGGTAAATTAGGTTCTTTCTGATATTAGTCAGTAAAGGCAAAAAATATGCAATGAAAGGAAGTGGGTGCAGTATTACCTGTTACAAGCCTTGGGATACTGGGATTTAGAGGTATATTGTTCAGGCACATCTCCCTTTCTCAAGGGTTGTGTGGTTACCCCAGATGAGATGGCCCAGATTGTGGAGAGAATTGCCTGATCTGCATCCTTGCCCAGTGACAATAAATCAGCTTGCAGCAAAGCTGGGCTCTGTACTTTAGCGGAAGATACCGTTGAGCTCAGACTTGGCACTTGGCATCCCTTGCAATTATTGGCCAACAGATGCAATGTGTTAATGCCTTGGTCCTGAGCAGCTTATTAAAAAGCATTGGGGAATAAGTGACAATCAGAGTAGCTGGCAGGGGAACCTGTTCACAGAGTGGCTAAACAGGCATCCAGTTACTCCTGCATAGCACCAAGCACATGGCAAATAGAAGGTATAGCTAGGAGCTTTGTTAACATGTGGATAGCATATACGGCTACATACATTCCTAAAGCATCTACGTTTCTTCCTAATACTGCACACCTAGTCATTCTGTTCTTGAGAGTAGGGGAGCTGGAATATAGGATGTTTGACCCTGAATTTTAGAAAATCTAAGGAAAGTCTATTGCTTAATTGCTTTTGCAATTTTTCCTTTCCAACACTCAGTGGCAAGCAAAAAGTTATGCATATGCATGGACTGAAATTCAAGACCCCTATATGCACAAACACATTCATGATGGGGTCTGAAGACCCCATGCTTCATGCCTTGATCACTGTATGTGGGCTCCTGTGCCTTTGTAATGGCCCTGCATCAAATTTCCACGTTCAAATGCTATAACCTCTGCGAGGCTGATGTGCCTCAGGAACCCCACTGAACACTCACAAAAACCCATTTATTTTAAGTAATCAACTACAGATGAATCAGTTTCTGACCTATAAGCCCTCTGTATATAGCTATGATACTATGCTATCTTTCACATTATATGTGTTTTAAACAATCATGTCTTTGGATTATGATAAGTAATGTCTGAAGACATATCCTGCTCGCTCTTTGCTGAAGACTGTGTTTCCTCAGCCTTATCTTCATGCACACCGTGGCCAGTTCTGATGTGCTTGCATAATATTAATACTATAATTAGGTGATAAATTCATTCCATCTGTTAATTTCCTGGTACATTCACTGACAGCTGGAAAAAAACAGGGGAGCAAGTATTTTCTGTGGAGACAACCCCTTGAAGAAGAGTGTGTGACAGTTGACAGGTGTCAACTTGCTTCTAGATTGTAGCGAGGTCCCCTGCCTTGGTAAAAAGCCAGAAGAGCGGTTGGCCCCATCTCCAGCCTCAACTGGAACATCAGGAATAGCAGAGACAAATCTGAAGAGCAATCACATAGTAAGAGACCCTATAAGACAGAAGAGTTACGTGCCAGTTGAGAATATCAGAATATCAGTCCGATGGAAATTCCAGTGTTGCTTTTCTTTCCTAAATGCTTATTATAGAAGTATGGTTGAGTGGAGCTCTTTAAGAAAAAAAACACACCTACACAAACATATTTAAAAAAAAAAATTTAAAATTTTTGGATTGTTTTTCTAAAATCTGGAAAAAATTGTCTGGCTGACATCCTTACTTATTCTTCTGCAGACTTCATTTAACTTAATATTGACAAAGGCAAATGGCTAAAATGTTTAAGATCAGAGAAAGAAATTGATTTGGAGAGAAATTGCTTCCATTTTGCTTATTTTACTCTTACTGATGCTAGTGAGAAGATCTGGGCAAGATATTGGCATCAGTGGAGCTGCTCTTTGCGTACTGGGTGTAGCAGTAAACAAAACCCGGTCCTGGAAATCAGTGCCTAAGATAGGTGCACACACCTTCCTAACTTTTTTTTTTTTAACTCTGCCTGGCCTTTTAGTCTCACTATGAACATTTTATTCAGCTCTAATTTGAACTTCTTTCCTTTTTAAAGTTTCTGAGAGAAGGTCTTTAAAATACATCTCTGGAGGCTCTAATTTGAACTTCTTTCCTTTTTAAAGTTTCTGAGAGAAGCTCTTTAAAATACATCTCTGGAGGTTCTTTCCCTTGTGACATCATTCCATTTTGTTCTTTACAGAAATCAGGTTATAGCCTTCCTAATTAGATTTTGGTAACTTTTTTCTTTTTTTTTCTTTTTTTTTCTTTCTCTTTTTTTTTTCCCTCCGAATATAAAATTTTGAAAGGTTAGGCTTTTGCTAAAAGCCTATTTTGAGAAACAGTCCTTCTGAAGCCTTATACAACTTAATCTCTTGGTTTGTTATCTTTCTGGCTTCGTTGTCCTCCTTCTCCTCACCATGGTTATCAATCCATCTTGCTGCCATATAAAATATAAAAATTTTCTACACATCCCACTGTTTAAAGAAATCAACTGAAAAAACATGATTCTAGGATTGTTTTCTTGCTTCTTCTGTAATTCTTGAGCATTTTAGAAAGGCATGCATAGAAAATTTAGGTCTAAGTACTTTGCTTGATACAAGTGAAGTAAATTTGGGGTGTACTGATACACAGAACTCTTCTAATGTCTAGAAAACCTACTGGGATCTTACTGTTCATTAGAAAGAAGAGAAAAATACTTTTTTTCTGGTTTTTATATATTTCTCTTAGAATGGTTTTTAGTAACTAAGTACATCATCAAGTTGCAATAGTAAAATAAACATAGAAAAATGACAATGAATGGAAATGTAAATGTAAAAGATAAAATAATAAATAAATAATATAGACAATAAATAGACTAAATAAATAAATAAAATTAATATGTAAATAGATAAAATTAATATGTCATTCTTTTAAGCTTTCCTAGAGCGGATGTTTCTTGTCCTTGTTTTGTCAGATGTTGTTGAAAGTACACGAAGTCATAGGCAGAAACTTAGATGTTTTTGATAACCAGTCTTTGATGGTTCTGGTTATTTCCAGCCTTGTCATTATATAAATCAGGAAATTAATATGGGAGCAGATTCTCAATTACACTTACTCCTGAGTGGCCTCCGTGTGAACACAATGTTCTTTCTAACTGCTGGGTGGGTGCCTGGCAGATGAATGCAAAAATGCAACGAGCTCCATGTTGAATTGTACCTGAAAACATCATCTTTACTTGAAAGCATTTCCTTTATATTATTGTTTAATTCTGGAATTGTCAGGAGTCAAATATATCAAAGTCTTCTGAGGTTTAATGAGATTTAGGCTCCTGTTTGAAAATCTCAGCTTAAGTGTTACTCACTTCTGCACAGTTTTACCTTTTGGTGGGATGAAAAAGCATTAGATAAGTGAAACAGTGAAGTTGTACATGGATTTAATGTTTGCTCTGAGGTGAGAAATTGAACTGGTTTGTATTCTCTCCCCTCTCAGCAACAAATACAAAGCTAAGAGCCGATCAAAGGTCACTCTGATTCAACATTTGAATACAAGCAAATACATACAGACATCTTAAGAAACAAAAAAAGTAATACATACGTTCAGCTTTCCAAAATTCTCTCCAAGCTGAATGCAGCGACCACAGCTCAGGGAAGCCATTAGGCTGAGAGCCTCGTTAATGAAAATCTTTGGACACTATAAACACTTGATCCCAATAGCAAGAGTGGGAAATAGAATTTATCAAAAGAGCAGCAGTGGGGAAGTATATGGTTCTAACAGAACTATAATCACTTTCCATTTTATGTAGTTTTTTGTTTAGCTGGTGCACAAATAGCAAATAAAATGGAATATATGAGCACTATCAGGAATTGTAGGTTCTTTGAGTTTAAAAGGCATGGGCTGTAATATTTTCCACATTATCATTAATCCAGATGTTGTAAAGAAAGTAACAAAACAAAAAAAAGTAAAACCAGATTGTATCAATGGCACTTAAAATTATACAAATTCGATTATTCTTTATGGGAGCTGGGCTTTCCCAATGCTCAGACTAGAAAAAGTATTACTTATGTTAATTGCATTTGCTGAAATTACATGACTGACCAAATAAATTATTCCATCTTGGATAGGAAAGTTGTTTTAGCCATGGGCAAGAATAGTATTGGGGATGTATGTACCAAAGTTAAGCTCTGATGAATAACCCAGAGCTAGCAATATAAAGAAAGAAAGAATACGAACCCTTGAAAATTCTTTTCATTTTTGTCAGATTTATCTATCACCTGCCACAGAGGAACTCTACTTGCCTTCTTCATCATTGTGTGATTCATGGGGTCATTTTACTACTTGACTAACTGAACTGGCCAGTTTGTGTACAGCAGATTTCAAGGGAAAAGTCTAGATTTTCTGGTGGGGAACTTTTCTGGGAGAAGGCAATATTACTTATTTCAAAGGCACTCTGCGAGCCTGGCCTGCCTAGTGCAGTATTTATTCATAAAATTGAAGAAGGTAAGAGACGGTCCACATAAGAAATATACTGACATAATGTAAAATAATGTCAAAAATATCTGAATTTTTTTTTCAGGAATATTAGTCACTTTTTGAACCTTTTTGGTATTGTATTTCTGCAAACACTCTACTGCATGACTTTTACTTATAAAAATGCACTGGACAAAATGTTAAAATTATTAAAGTTGCCCAAAAGAACAAGATGAAATGACCACTTTCTTTATAAGATTCAGAAGCCTTAATACAGTTATGATGCAAAGTAAGAAAAAGCTTTAGGTGTGCTTGACAACATTTATTAGATGTACTACCTTTATTTCATGTCTTATGACCTCCCCTACTCCTTCATCTTTCTACCCCTCATCTTAAGGTGGGATTTTAAAAAGTGATATGCATTTGAGCTCAGCTACCCTGTTTATGTCCCTGCCACTGGCATGAGCAGAAGTAGTAGTAGTAGTCAGTAAAAATGCTTTCAAAAATTCTTTCCTTTTCTATTTATAGAAAGATCTTGTGTCTCATCTGGTGGAGATGAGTTCCAACTACACAGCCCAAACCAAGGGTGAGGCCCAGATTATGGCTGTATTGTCTGCATTTCTACTCAGTCTTTCTCACAGCTGTCCTTCCTTCTCAGCTGCTTCCATTAATTCTTGGAGAGAAGAGACATTTCTGTCATGGACAGAAATCATTCTGATACAAGTTTTCTCTTAAGATAACTTGTAACTTTAAATAATGTGCAAATTTAGAGATGTACAACATGGGTTTTTTTAACATATATGGCACTTCTTTTTTTTTAAGGAGTGTTGGTGTGAATGTTTATGAGGATTTTATTCCACTGTTCTGATTATCTTCATTTATCCCACCATTGTGAAACATTGTGTGAGCTTTCCATCATCAGTTAAGCCAACTGGATTTTAGGGATCTTCATGCATCTCTGGTGCTTAAGGTACAGTTTCTCACTAAAAAGTTGTCATGTTATAGCCAATACCGTATCTCAGCCTAGCTTTGAGCTGCTTCCTTCCTCTTCAGCTTTTATTTCTGTATAGTTCAAGCAGTGACTGGCTTTGTCACTAGTCACTCAGTTCTTCAAAACATGTAGACACATTCCCCAGTTTCAATGCAGCAATTTCAGATGTGTATCACAGAATCATAGAAAAATTTAAGTTGGAATGAACATCCAGAGCACATCTGCTCCAGTCCTCCCAACCCAGGACAGAGCCAACTATGATGTTAGATCCATTTTCAAGCTTGATCCAGTAACTCAGGTCCTTGTCCAGCTAAGTTTTCAGTATTTCAAATGCTGGAGATTTCACAGCCTCTCTGGGGTCCACTCCAATGCTAGCAGAATCATAGAAAAAATTAAGTTGGAATGAACATCCAGAGCACATCTGCTCCAGTCCTCCCAACCCAGGACAGAGCCAACTATGATGTTAGATCCATTTTCAAGCTTGATCCAGTAACTCAGGTCCTTGTCCAGCTAAGTTTTCAGTATTTCAAATGCTGGAGATTTCACAGCCTCTCTGGGGTCCACTCCAATGCTAAACCACTCACACTGTGAAGAATTTTATCCCAATGTCTGAAGCAATTTCCCTTGCTTCAATATGTGCCCATTGACTCCAGCCATTTTACTGTAACCTCTGAGAACAGTCTGGCTCTGTTTCCCTACATAATTTCCTCTTGGCCCCCATTGCTCCATTTCTTTTCAGGCTTTGGTCTCCATCCCCCACAGACCTTGTTTAACGCACTCCTTATTACCTTAGCAGCCATGATGCCGCTTGCCCCACTTTGTCAGATCTTCTGTTCTCTATCTAGTTGTTTACAATTCAATAGCCCTTTATTGACTCCCTCCTCTTCCTAGGAAATACCTGAACATCATTTTCCAGTTTTGCTTCCATTAGGGAGGAGAGGAACAGATCAATCCCTCACGTTATATTACAATAGGGTCTGTATGAGAATAAAAAACTGCTCTCCGGTTGCACTGGTGAAACCTGGAATGAGCCTAGGACCTAATTTCTCAGTTCAGTGTAGGCTGACTCCTCTTTCTACATCCTACCATGTTGTGCCTACAAGCATCTGTATACAGGCACAGATCAGTCAGGGATTCTTATTATGTGACTTTGCACAGGCAGAAGACAGTTTTAAGAAATAGCAGAATTTTCTTCTAAAGCAGTTATTCCTTGTCTATTGGTAGAGTTATAAAACATAATTAATCATGGGTCCTTATGAACAAAATATTTGTTGTTAAAGTTCAGAGACACTGCACATCTCGTTTAGTTGTTTGTTTTCCCTCATGTCTCTTCTCCTGTGTTTTCATAATCTGTACTATTTTTATTTATCCTGAACAACTAGTCTCAGACTAAATTAAGCAAACCACTAGGATCGTAATTTGCCAAGCATTACCTAGGGTTTTTTTGTTTAATTAAAAATACTTGAAAGATTCTAACTAAAAAGGCCAGAGAATATTAATCAAAGGAAATGCTATCTAAAAAAGTAATTGCTCATTTGATGTGGGCAGCTCAGATTAAATATCTCAAAGGAACACCCACATTTTGAAATTTTGAAATTTCAGCTAAACTACTGATTCTAAAAGGAAGAAGGTTTTTTCAGTAATTGGATTCAGTAAGATCTAAATGTATTGTGCATGTTGCTTTACCTGAGGTGCAATTACCACGCTACCTTTTTTCTTTACACAAGCAGTTACCTAAGTATGCTTTAAGCCAAAGACTGCAGACAAACGTTTCCAGATTTATTTTTTTCAGTTATAAATTTAGTCTGCTGATAATTAAAAATTATATTTAAGGGCTAGTCTGAAAATATTCTGAAGGTGTAGTTTATAGAGTGGCAAGCAAGCAAAATGGTTTATTTCTACATCTATTTATCAAATCTTCTCCAAGAAGTTTCCAGAATACTTAAGAAAATATTTAAGTGTGTGTATAAAGATTTTGTGTCTGTGCATATCGTATAACATTTACTACAGCTCTTAATAAAATACAATGATCTCTGGTTGTCTGTTTAACAAGGCATATAACACCTTGCTGCAGTTTAGGATGGAAAGGAGACTGTCAGTTCATCTGAAATGTCATGGAAATGTAGGAAGAAGAGATGCCATTATCTGAACAGAAATCAAAAGCAAGATGAGTATTGACATGGAAATTTTTGCAAAGTTTTGTGATTCCAAAGGGTCTGCCTTTTTCTGGTTTTTTTAACCTCTTTCAAAACAAGATAATCTCTACTAACTTAAAGCCTCAAAATACATATGGTGACATCAGAGCTATTTAGCAGGGAATCAAAGGGATGCACTGTCAACAACCAAAGTTAAAAATCTGTGTGTCTTGTGGAGAGTATGTCATATGTATCCTCAAAAAACCAACCTTTTACTAAGTGCTCCAGATCTGTTACCTAATACTCAGGCTTTTATCTTTTTTATTGTGTCTCATGTTCACACACTTAATTATAACCTATTACTTTTTAAAATGCCATGCATGAAAGTTAACAGGGAATAGTATTCACTGCATAAACTGCCGTTCCCATGGCCTTATGGTTTTGCCTATATGGACCTTTTATAGCAAGAAATGTAAGCATACGGTTGGACTTGATGATCTTAAAGGTCTTTTCCAACCTAAATGATTCTATGATTCTATAACAAATAGCATAAAAACATTCAGATCATCACCCTATGCCCTGACCCTACTGACCCAGATCAAATACACAAGACTACTTGCAAGGGTAGCGCTTTCTCCTAATCCAGCAGACGACAGGATAGCCATTCCAAGAGTGCACAGACTCAAATGCAGACTTTATCTGTATTTTGAAGTAGGCAGTGATTATTCCCATTTTAGAACCAGCAGATAAATCGTGTAACATCTATTCTGTGAAGGTTTGCCTGTAGGAGGAGCAAACACACAGATACTGTTACAAGGAAGAAAAGAAGTCCAGGTAGGTGGTAAGATCATTTCAATATAGGGAATGTTTCTGCTTTATTTACTTCCAAAATACTTACCTCTTAATTGAGGTAAGAGAAACAACACCAGAAGTGGTGAAAAGTCAAGGGTCCACAGCAGATGATGGGAACAATTTCCAAAGAAGAGTTTAGCTGTAACATGGCCTGCTCAACAATGATGCTTTTAGAAACAAAAGATACTTTCAGAGTAGCTAAATACCTTAATTATACAACTGGTTATCCATTCACCATGGTATATATTATTGTGCCTGACTAGAGGCCCTAGCTTGCATAAATTATTGTAGTGACCAAAATGTAAGCTACAGTAGAACTGGGCAAAAGTTGTCCTTTATATTAATACCTTTTGCAATTGTAACTTTATTCAAAACTACAGTTTTAATGAAGTTATTACAGTTACAAATGCAGGATGATAAGTTGTTTTGGATGAATTAATTGTGGACAAGAATAGAAAATTCAGAATGGTTTATCATTCAATTTTATTTTAGTGTCTGTTTAGTTCAGCCATCTCTAT
Source organism: Aptenodytes forsteri (assembly GCF_000699145.1). Classification (NCBI taxonomy): domain Eukaryota; kingdom Metazoa; phylum Chordata; class Aves; order Sphenisciformes; family Spheniscidae; genus Aptenodytes; species Aptenodytes forsteri. Next base: position 21,611,514 of record NW_008795129.1, read on the forward strand.
TCTTCCTATATATGAAAAAATTAACAATCCCCTTTGTGCTGTTTCCCTTTTCACCTGCTCTATCTTCAGACATATTTTGAAACAGTTAGAAGAAAGTTTACTGATCATGAACAACTGATCTGGAGAAATTATATTCTGTAATTCAATCAGTGGTATCAATACATACAATTTCTAAAGGAATAGTAGGTTTTACCAGATAGTAGATTTAACTGGATTTATATGGGATCGTTCCTTGAAAATGAGATATGGATTTGCAGATCAATTGTGCCTGCTCCCCTGAGGTTTGTGGGTCATGACACAATTACTAAGTAACTGGTATTTGTATATGTCTCAGTTTTAAATACCCAACCTTAGACATGAAGAAGAAGCGTGATATTCATAAAATGCTAGGCATGATTTCCCTAATGAGGTATTCAGAGTCTGTAATCACTTCTGAAAATGCTGGTCCATGTTGAATCAATTTTACCAGATATTGTAAGATGTCAGGACTTACTACTACCAGTTTTATTTCCTTAAAATGGGACATTAAATCATTATCTCTTGATTTATAACCTGTCAGATATAAATTCATTTTTAATGACAAACAAATTCAATAAAAACCAATTTTAGCTGTAGATATGAAAACTGGTACAAATAAGCACAAAGAAACACGATGTGATGTATAATTAGTTACCAATTACTTTCTCAATCTTTATGGAAAACCCACAGTTTCTTATAGCTTCTTAAGAGATTCTGACCTTATTATTTGCACTCATATTTAGGATTAGAAAATTTTTCCAGCTGATGGTGATTGCGGTATGAGATAAATTGTGAAATTCCACAGGCTACTGCTGCTATGTGGTGCAGACCATAGCTGCCTTCAGCAATTACTCATTGTGCTCACAGAATTGGTAGCATTTTTGCAAACATCATGTCCTAGCATGCATGTCAGCCACCCCAGATAAGACCATGCCAGATTAGGACATGGTACAGAACCGTGGCTCCACTGAAGTCGGGGAATCCAGGAGGTGGTCTGGGTGAGCAGCTCAGTGTTGCTGCAGTAATGATGGAAGCTACCAGTGGTTTCAGTACTGGTCCACATGGCAAAACTGAATCTGCTCTGAAGTATTTTGTTTTCAGTCCTTAAAATGGGAGCCACATTGACTTTGCTACAGTCACAGCAGATGTTGATCTGAAAGCTGCTGACCCAGATCTTCCATCCTGAGACAGAATGGACTATTATGTAAACCTTTCCTGACAGACCATCATCTTCTTGGAAACCCTCAGTGACAAAGTCACCACAGCCACCTCTGGTAATCTCTTCCCATGCTCTACTATTACTAGTCTTTTCCTTTTACCCTACCTTGAACTTCCTCATGACAATTTAAAGCTACTGCTTCTTGTCTTATAGGGTGCTTAGGGAGAATCACCTCTTCTTCTTTCAGTAATGTTTTATATATTTGAAAATCTATCATGTTTACCCTCACTGAACTAAAAAAATGAAAAGTAATTCCAGTTTGACAGCCAGCAAGTAAAAACATATGATGCAATCGGTTAGCAGAGACTTCAGAGGAAAATTATCCATAACAGAATGTGAACACCTCTGACTTTATTATAGACAATTATGCCAGGTTCAAATTCCTATATGGAACTCTTGAATTACTTTCTGCAGAAACCTTAAGCACATCCTAAATCTGATATTCAACAGTCTAAAATATAGTTTAGAAATAATGAAAGCTTTCTGTGATATATCTAGAGCTTTTCTTTTAGTTTCACAAGCACAGTGCCATGATATCTCAATCCACAGTCCTGATACCAAGGGAAACTAGAGAATACTTGACCAAACCTCCGGAAGTGTAGGGTTTACATTTGGGAACAAGTGGAGCCCTTTCATCCGTTGCTTGGCCACACCAGTTTGGTCTTACTTATTACTGGATCTGACATGATCACATGTTGCTATGAGAAGGGACCTTTTTTTGCACTTTCCTACTTCCATGTGTCCATTAAAGGCAAAGGTTTTCATAGTTTCCTGACAGGTTGATAGAACACACTGCGATGTAGCACACTCCAGATAAGCTTAAAGTAATGATCTCAAAACAGGACTATCAGCTCTGTGTGTTAGTCTTCATAATAGATTTCATAATAGTCATAGGTACATCTGACAGGCTTTAAAAGTCAAAGATCAACAATTATTGAGTGGAAACAGAAAACAGCTCAAATGTGATATTACCCTAGCTGTGCATAGTGCTAAGCTCTATTTAAAACTGCCATGCAACTGCATCTATTGAACAAACTGGTACCGAGGAACATTTTGTTTCACAAAGTAAATGAGAAAAAGATAAACTACAGAGAAGATTATTCCCCCTGTAGATTCAGTTTGATAAGTGATAGTATATTTAAGTAGGGTAAAAGAAACAAAACTTCAATTGTAGGAAGTGGAGGAATCCAGCTTTGCCTCCTCCGATCCATTTCTACCACAGCCCCCTTTGGCGAGCACATAATCTCTCAGCAAACATTGCAGGATTGCTTCTCAGTGATGTTAGGGGACTGACTTGGGGGCCTCTTTGCTTCTGTTTGTGCCTTCTCACAACACCAGACTTATAATAGCATATATATTTAATGAAAAAGAATAATGGCAGAGAAAGGAGACTGCACAACCCCAGGTGAGTCAGGGTGACCGTGAACATTATTTTCATCAGCGTGTCCTAACTGTTAACCTGGAATAACAGGTTAACACTATCATTCTGGCAGTGATAAAAGGTGCAGACTTATTTACTTGCCAATAAAAACAGTGATTCATTTCACCTAGTTCTTCAAACAGATGTCAAAGAGTTTAGGTCACTAAAGGTGTATCTAGCAGTGATGTATGATGCTGTGTATAAATACCAATTACCTGAGCTGTCAGGTCCACAGAGAGAGAGAAAGATCAGCAAAAAGGTCTGCAGGGGAAGCTGAGGAGTAGGGGAAAAACAGGAAAAAAGAGGAAATTATACTAAATCACAACCGGCCCTAGGCTGGTGACACCCTGGAAGAGCAGTTCTTCCCCTCGGTGCAGACAGAGCTCAAGGTCCCTGTACTCCCCTTCCTCACGGGCGCTTCTGCACTGCTACCTCCATGCTTCCTTTTGCAGCCTCTGCTCGCTCAGCTCCCTTAAAGCCTGGCAATTCTCCATATCTATAGACCTAGATAAGAACTAGTCTGTGACTTGGTAAGTATTTACTGTGTTAAAAAATAATTAGGCTATGTGATTAATGCTCCTTGATTTTTCTTGTTCCTTGTCAGTGCTTTTTAAACAATTATCATATTAATAAAGAACCAACAATATGTCAGTGACTAAAATAGTGTTTGAAGAAACAAGGGTGACATACTAATCAGAACTCTATTACATTGACACTGAAAAATTATGACTAGATATAGGCCTTGATCACTCGACTTTTTCTTCTGGTTTGCTTTAATTGGAAATTTAAGAAAATGGTTTTGCCTTTAGCTAACATTGCTCAGATTATTTTCAGCTCTGCTTGGAGTGCCAGATTATTTTTTTTAATTCGTAAGAGTCAAAAGTTACCCTAAGATTACAGGCAATGAGGGTCTGACCAGTTTCTTCAAAGTCCTCTTCATCAGGCTAATGATACTGTATGGAAAATTCTTGGATGGGGAACAGTATGAAAATTTGCAACAACAGACAGAATACATATAAACCAGAAAAAAATCTCACACTACATGGAGCTACTAACTCTTCTCAAAGAAGAATCTCCTGAAGACTTACTCTCTTCTGTTAATGCGGTGTTATCCTGAAATCATCAACAAAGGTCATGCACTATTATTCAAAGAACTAGATATTTTTTTAATTTATAGTTAATTTAAAGTTGCCTTTGAATAGTCACTTTTTAAAAATACCCTTGAACAGTATCAGTGGCAGAGGCTGGTGGTTTACCAAGGCAGCTGAGCAGCAGAGTGATAGGTGCTATATGAAACACTGCTGGCTAGGAAACTAGACGTGGTATTGTGGTGCGCCTGATTTTCTATTATTTGGGTGCCTCTCAATTTTTTTTATTGCGTAATGGATCACAAGGCAATTATGCTTGTTACCTCCACTACCTATTTCTCAGGAACGTTGTTTAGGAAAGTTGATCTTACCTTCTTGACATGTAGCAACTACCACTCTTTATGAAAATACTCACATGCCATGAACATGCCATGACATACATGGAGAGAAAGGGCCACCAGCATCTTTAAGAAGTACTCCTCTAACCAACATACACAAGAATTTGGTACCCGTGAGTGTGACAGATGTGCAAAGAGGAAAACACAGAGGGAAGCAGAGACTCCTGTTGCCATCTTGAAATGTGGTTGGTGTGCTGTCTGACAAATCATTTAAAAATAGATAGAAGGGATCCTAAGGGGTCATCCAATTTATCTCCCTGTCTTCTTCTATCTAAACTAACTGACCATTTTTGATTCATCTCTGAGCAACTTTCAAGAATACAGATACTGCCTTCATTTATTTGGCCTTTTTATTTCCGCCCACCACCAGCCCGCACCATCCCAGGCAATGCGTTTTATACCTCACCTTAGGCATACCAGGGAATTGAAGGCTGAAAGGGGTCCTTAAGGTCACCTCGGCTGATCTACTTGCACATCATACATTGCAAATTACGGCACCAGTTTACTCTGCATCAGTGCAACAAATCTGGGCCTGAAAAGACGAAACCATACCTGATCCCATTACAAACCTGAGGAGAAGATAATGTTCTTTTTGGTAGCTGGACACTAGCTTTCACAAAATGCATTAAAGTGTAGCCCAGCCATTACTTTTATTTCTCTTTAGAGTATTTAACCTTTTAAATATGCTAAAGTGCTATCGTAAAGAAAATATTCAGAACCTATATTCTTTAAGCACAGCAATATAGCTTTCAAGTACGGTCTGTGAGTTGGCATATTGCCCAGGAGAACAGCTTATAACTGCTCTCACAATGAGTTTTGTTCACAAGGTAAGTAAGTAAGTCTTTAAACATGTTTTCAGGAAATATCCAGGGTGAGTATAGGCAGCCCAGGTAACTAATTTCTGATTAATCACAGTTCCTTCACTCCATTCCTTTCCTCTCTCCCTGAACTCTTTCCTTGACATTTCAGTGTTTAATTCATCAGTGGACTTGATAGGATGCAGTCTGTATTTCTAACTTGAACCTATTAAGAAGAAGTGCTTAACAACAGCAATACTTTACAAGATAGACAGGAAGGCAGGGCATGGTGACAAGACTTTCTGAGCAAGTACAATATTGTACCAATATTGTGAACCAAGCAAAGGTTTTACCTAGAGAAAAATGTACCACAGCTCTGAGATGATGCAGACTTGTGCGTCGTTTCAGGTCAACATCAGTTTTTTTCAGCAGAGTCATATGCAGTATATAATTTATCTTGGAGAACTTGGGCTTGTTCTTGGTGATGATTTTCTTTTTAGACCATATAGCATTATTCCCATTGCAAGCATATGGTTGCTTTTTGTATACGGGGGAAATACCACACACCTCGTGGTCATCCAATAAGGTCAAATAAAGCTAATTTAAACTGTGAATTAATACTACGCAAAGGTGAAATTTATTTGTGTGTTTAAATTAATAGTCCAATGTCCAAATGCGCAACTCAGAGTGTTATCAAACACATGTTAACGTCTCAGTCACTCAACTGCCTATTTTATATCCCATGGTAAAAGTTCCTGTTGTGCTTTATCCTTGCAAAACCTAAATGTTTATGCAAAGATAAGCTTGCATTTTTTCCTGACCTCTATAACTTCCGTAAAACTGTGAACTAAGTCCTTATTACAGAATCTTTGATAAATAATAGGTAAAATGTTAGCACCATCCAGGATACTGTCTGCAAAGATGGCAACTAGGAAAAAAAGCAACCAAAATCAAAACCAAATGTTTTTGCATCAAAAGCTGAAGAAATCCAACTTACAAACAAATGCATAAAAAAAAAAAATCTCTGCTTTTTTACACTTACTCATCAGAATATATCTTCCAATATCTTTATATGGTGGCTGTTATGTATGCTTTTAAAATTTCAGCAACTTTTATAAGATACCATTTTTACAGCCAAGGTGCTCCTCTTGATATCTGATTTGACATAAATATGTCAGGGAGGTTGCTTCTCTAGGACAAGATGTGTGTGAAAGGGATTTTGAGAAGGTCTTACCTGACCACTGATATGGCAGTATGGCCTGGGAGCAAAAGACTCCCTGTTTTTTGGAAGCAAGGAAGCATCTTTCTCACTCTCCAACTGAATTCTTTAAGAATGACTCTTTTGTTCTTTCTCCATATAAGGAATGAATGTCAGGCAGACAGGAAAGATTGACAGGTGCCACTTCAGAACTCTAGTTTGCCAAAAACTTGATGGGGAGTACTTTTTGTTTGGAAGGAAATGAGCACTTCATTTTTAGCCACTTGGTACTCAAAACCACTTGTTAATTGCTGATTTTGTAATGTTCCCTGTCATTCCATATAACTGAGGATCCAGGAATTTGCTGAAAATCATGCATTTATAAGGGCTGAGCATCGCTTTTCTTCACATTTGGTAAATTGCTTGTGCAATTCTCAGGTTTACTTTTTATTAGTGATGTCTGGAAGCTGTTTTTTAGCAAGATGAGAAACTACTAGGTTTGAGGTTTATTAACGAATAAATCAGATACACTGGTTGAATTCATTCAACAGAATTAACTTTCAAATCTACTGTAAGCACCCACCAAAATAAGGATTGTGACCAGAGCTGCTACATTCTTCCATCCTACGTGGTTTCCTTCTTGTTTAGTCCTTGCATATGTCTGATGGTAACAGTGGGAGGTTGCTTCTCTAGGACAAGATGTGTGTGAAAGGGATTTTGAGAAGGTCTTACCTGACCACTGATATGGCAGTATGGCCTGGGAGCAAAAGACTCCCTGTTTTTTGGAAGCAAGGAAGCATCTTTCTCACTCTCCAACTGAATTCTTTAAGAATGACTCTTTTGTTCGTTCTCCATATAAGGAATGAATTCTTTCTCTAGGTCTTTGCATGGCTGGTATGGCACTCATGCAAGAGTAAACCAGCCACTGATCTGTAGCCACCTTCCCTCTCCTCATATTTGTGGCCCAATGTTTTGACATCTCTCCTGCATCAGCACGGTACAGTTATGTCACTGCGTACTTACCAATGCCAGTGTCTGAGCCAGGTTGGTAAGGCTGTGAAAGATGCCTCATCCTGCTTCTAAAATTTTGACAAGCAAGAAATGGTTATGAGGAACCTGGAACTTTTCTTCATCCAGATGAAAGCAGGTCCTGGATTTGCTACTCCCACAGGTAAGCTTCAAAAATGATGGGTTTAGTGAGGGATTTTTGCTTACTCCACAATTAAGCAGTAGAAAACAATTTTGCAACTGGGTTGGCTGAGTTAGAATAGATTTGTTAAAGATCTCTGTACACTCAGAGAATTTGATAGACTTTCCTGCGGCTATTGCTTATGTGGAATAAAGGCATGTCCTTTCTCCAACATCTAAAACTGGAATAAGTAAAGTAAAACTCAAACTCATTTGCATGCAGAGATTTGTTCATTTGTGAATCCCCTAAATTCCTTCTCTAATAAAACCCAGTCATGTGGCTGTTTGCGATACTAGCAAAAAAAACCAAGTTGCAAGAGTAGGTCAGACCAGGATTTGGAATTTTGCAACACAATCATGCATAATTTTTCCTCAATTGATTGAGGCAGCTGATTAGCATTGAATAAAACCATTTCCCGATTTGAAATTATACTCTGCTTACATTATTATCTACTTATGCTGTTGGCCATGCCATATTGTAATTGTTCACCCCACAATTAGATGTGGCTTTGTTTTCTCCTTTACGCTATCGCCTCTCTGCAGATGCAGCCTTACAATGAGCTAGTCTGGGGTGCTCTCACAGTTCTTGTTTCTGCTTAACATCTTGGAAAACTAAACAAAAAAAATCTGCCCTGTAAACCCCTCAAGGCTGACAAGCAAGCTGAGTATGAAAGCGGGGGGGAACATTGTCACTGAGGATGAGGAAAAGGCTGAGGTACTCAATGCCTTCTTTGCCTCAGTCTTTAACAGGCAGACCAGGTATCCTCAGGGTACTCGGCCCCCTGAGCTGGAAGACAGGGACAGCGAGCAGGATGAACCCCCCGTAATCCAAGAGGAAATAGTCAACGACCTGCTATGCTACCTGGATGCTCACAAGTCTATGGGGCCGGATGGGATCCACCTGAGGGTGCTGAGGGAGC
>NW_008795129.1:21620151-21679656 GCF_000699145.1 Aptenodytes forsteri
AGTTTTATATTAAAGCTAATTTATCATGGCAAAAGCATATTTCAGCTTTGTATTAGCATTTACTAAAGTCTTTTAAAATAATCTCCCTTTAAATGAAGACCCATACTATTATACTATCAATATTCACTGATATTATAAATATTTATTAAGACCATTTTTAAAGAAAGTAAGTTCTGCGGCATACAGATGCTATGATAATTTTGTATTTTGTATTTATTGATGTTTGTTATTCTTTTCTTTCTTCAAAATCCTTAATACTGCAGCTTGGCAGTGCTTGTAAAAAGAACTGTGTTAGCAAAAGTTATTTCATGACTAATATTTGGTCACATTTATTATATATGAATATATATGAAATTTCTTATTTTATTAAAAAGCACACTGCACAAACAAAACATCAAAAAGGCATTAACCAGTAAAACAAAAGCACACAGAAATTAGAAAGTGCCAGATAGTTTATTATTGGAAATTAGCCTGTCGGGAAAGGACCTGGGGGTGCTGGTTGACAGCCGGCTGAACATGAGCCGGCAGTGTGCCCAGGTGGCCAAGAAGGCCAGTGGCATCCTGGCCTGTATCAGAAATTGTGTGGCCAGCAGGAGTAGGGAAGTGATCGTGCCCCTGTACTCGGCACTGGTGAGGCCGCACCTCGAATACTGTGTTCAGTTTTGGGCCCCTCACTACAAGAAGGACATCGAGGTGTTAGAACGTGTCCAGAGAAGGGCAACGAGGCTGGTGAGGGGTCTGGAGAACAAGTCTGCTGAGGAGCGGCTGAGGGGACTGGGGTTGTTTAGCCTGCAGAAGAGGAGGCTGAGGGGAGACCTCATCGCTCTCTACAACTCCCTGAAAGGAGGTTGTAGCGAGGTGGGTGTCGGTCTCTTCTCCCAAGTAACTAGCGATAGGACAAGAGGAAATGGCCTCAAGTTGCGCCAGGGGAGGTTTAGCTTGGACGTGAGGAAAGATTTCTTTACTGAAAGAGCGGTGAAACATTGGAACAGGCTGCCCAGGGAAGTGGTTGAGTCCCCATCCCTGGAGGTATTTAAAAGACGTGTTGATGAGGCACTTAGGGACATGGTTTAGTGGGCCTGGTGGTGTTGGGTTGACGGTTGGACTCGATGATCTTAGAGTTCTCTTCCAACCTTAATGATTCTATGATTCTATGATTCTATGATTCTATGAAATTTGCTACATCCTAGCAGTTGTGCTGTCTAGTGATGAGGAATGCTGTCTGTCAGCTTTCCTTTGCAGCTAATTTCTTAAAAATCATCCTACATCCTAGCAGTTGTGCTGTCTAGTGATGAGGAATGCTGTCTGTCAGCTTTCCTTTGCAGCTAATTTCTTAAAAATCATCCCCATGCTGCAAGGAGGAGGTATGGAAGCTTTAATGAATAAAAATCAGAAGGCCTATGTTGTCTGGAAAACATGCTGCCATTCCTGCTTTTGTTCTCTTTCACCTGTGAAAAAATAAAAGCACACCAACTCTGAAAGAGGTGGGGAAAAAACATGAGCAGGCATCAAATCTGCCCCATGCTAGTAAGATCATTGCTTTTCTTCCCTTTGTGCGCTTTACTGAAGCACTTAAAAAACATAGCATCTCCTGAAACCGAAGTTTCACTGACAAGTGTAATAAAGAAATTTTCAGTAGACACTGACTTCTCTATATCTGTTTCTGCTTAGGACAAGAACAGAACAGCATAATCTGACCCTTCTTCTTCAGTCTTTTCCATACCCTTAGTTATCTTTGGATAAGTTTGCGGTATCAGATTGATTTAAAAATTGATTTTAATCGCAGTATTTGCAATCCATTGGAACAGTTATTGAGAAGCTAAAAATGGGGATGAGCTTCCAAGTGTCCATCTCTTCTTGACAGACATCAGTGAAACGTCCCAGTGACCTATGGGCAGCCCACTACTGGAATGGCCCATAGCCGGGGGCAGAAAACAAGTCCTGAGCACATGGAGACACGTGGATCCTGGCCTTACAGCAAACTGTTGCTCCCAGGTTTATGGTAACTGTCTCTGGCTTCTTCACAAAATGCAGCATTTTTTCTACCAGAAAATTTAACGCACAACGCTTTTGCTCACCAAGGTAGATTTCACAGTGAATATAAAGCCTCCAGCAAGGTAGAAAAAAAATTATGTGTAAGATAATGGGAATAGGTTAGTAAAGTCCAGGAATTGTAACACAAAAAATGTATTTTGCATGAGAAATAAAACACAAACAGAAAATGATAATGTGCATTTTGACCTTAGGAAACTCCTGTATAAATTGCTAAAATAGAAGAGTTCCTCACTATATTCATAGTTTTCTTAATCAAAGTGATTCTTTGGGCAAGGACTGTTTTTCAATGATTAGATGAGGGTAAGGAGGACAGAGACTCCAGAGAATTTTGTGTCTTCACCCTTATGCAAGATGTTTTTCTATTATGGATGTTTGCTGTTATCATGGGATGCCTGATTTAAACACAGATTAGCGGGGCTGTTCTGTGCTTTGCTAAAGCACCTCATGGAACACCATTTTCCAGATCAAAGCGTACTGTCAGGTCATTCTCATCACTTCCCCATCCATCATTTATGCTACCACCTGCATGTTACCTTTTCTTCCAGTGTTGAAAACAAGTGGGATGTGATAGGCATCCCTCCTTCAGTCCCCATCTACCTTTGCATGTGCATTATTTTTGGACCTTACTGGAGAGTCTTGAATTTATTCAGTTAGGCTGCCACTTATCCTTTTCCCTCTTTGACTGATGACCTTCCATTATATGTGCAATCTTTGTTTTCATTACCAAACTGTGGTATTTTACATTGTCACATTTGGAGTGATTATATGTCTTGACTATGTGCTTTCCTGATTACAAGCTTCCCTTGTGAAGAGCTCCATCAGCACCCTGATTTTCTCTCTGGTTTTTTCTAACAGTCTCAAAATCTTAGCACTTGCTGGGTTCTTGTTAGCAGTGAACTCGATCTTGAGATGGTATTCAGGTAGAAGCTTAGAGTTTCTTTTAGGTATACATCAGTTGCTCAGCAGTCTTCATTTTCCACTAGTAGAAAATAAATTACCTCAATTGAAGTCAAAGGAAGAAACTGTAATGCAGACAGAATTTTTAAAAACTGAATTCAGAAGCATTTTTTACAGTTAATTCAGTACTCCCAGTCTTTCCCGATCTCAGCCACTGGAGGAAGACTGCTTCTAATTAGAGTCTGACTCCAGAACTGAACAACTTATTTTTAATCTGTTCCCAGTGCAGACAGTGTAGATACAGCCTGCCTTACAGGGTGCTAGTTTTGAACAGTCTGGACTCAAGCAAGTCCATACTAGCTGGCCCAGGAGGGTGATAAATCCAAATACATTAATGTTGCAGAAAAGATCCAGGCTGGGGAGGAGAGACTTTGCATCTTAAGAAGACGCTGAGATCCCAGGGATTGTGATATATTTCTCATTGGGCTGTGAGGGCCTGTTTAGGTCTTAGTGTCCTCACGGAGTCATTTCCCAGCACTCCTTTGACAAGGGGCAGAAAGACCTGAGGCAGCCTACAACCAGGGAATAAAACACAAACAGCAAAGTTGTTTTACTAAACAGATTATTGTTGGAAAATATGATTTCAGAGTGACAGGTATTTGTTGCAAATTCAGGTCTAGTATAGACAATAGCTTCAGCAAAATATGAAACTGGAAATATCCTTTACAAGTTAAGATACTTACAGTTTTAATCTTAAAGCAAGAAATTTAACAAAAAAATTTAAGATAGTTAAAACAGTTGCTCTAAACCAAAGCGACACGTTTTTGCTCAGCTTTTGTACCATGTAATGGTCCCCATCTTTCAGATGCAGAACAAGGAACAGTTGGCATTTTTCATTTCTTGGACAACTGAAGTAGGTGTGCCTACAGATTTTTGCACTTACTTCTGGCAGACGCAGTATAGAAATTCTCTAATCCATTTCAAGCACGTAATTATTCTGAGGAACCTACTGAGGCTAGAAATGGAAAAGCCTAAGGTATGGAGGACCTGCTGGGCTGATATTACATGCCCAGCATGCGACCAGCGTCAGGGAGACCGCTGTGGCCAGCACAGAGAGCCCCATGGCTGCAACCAGCGTCAGGGAGACCGCAGCATTGTGGCCAGCACAGAGAGCCCCATGGCTGCTGGCTGTAGCCCATACATGTACATCGGGAAAGGAAGAGCTGCTGCTCAGAGAAGAAAATTATTTTGAGGGCTGCCTCATAGGGTGTCAGTTTATAAAGTCCGCGTTTATTCAGCCCTGCTTGTAAAGTCTGTGCTGGTTGTACTGGCTGTGACAGGAAATGAATGAGCACTGGCAAGGAAAGCCTTGATCGCGGGATGTGACAGTGTTAAATTAAGCTATCAGTATTAATTTTATTCTTGGTAAATGTCCTGCTCTTCTCCTAGCATTGGGAATGACTTTGGGAGGTGGGCTTTTAAAACTTTCTTCTCAAAAGCTTGTAATACAATCAGTTAAAAAAAACAACACTAGTGAAAATAATAAAAAAAATCCTTCCTCTTTTTTTAATGATATTTGCACTTCCTTGTATTACTGCTCACAAACAGCTTCTCTTCTGTTTCCCATGGATTTATAAATGCATATGTTATCCACAGGCAAAGGCAAAGATCCAGTGTTTACTTATGGAAGAAACTGGATCATCAATTTGTATCACCTTAAATACTCCCAGTCCCTCCTGGTATTAGAAGGACTTCCTTGGAGGTCAGATGATGTTTCCCTGTGGCATTATGCACTGCCCCAATAGATATACTCTGCCATCCAGAGCCACTTTCCTTCCCAGCTCAGCTGAGTCACTTTAAACTAGATTTCATAATGCATGGTAGCAGCTGGGGATACCTGGAAGAGGACTATAAGCCCACCTTTCAAATGGTCTGGTTCCTATGACGCAAAGGCCATGCTGAAGGAAAAACATGAGGCTGTGGCATTCCTTCTTCCCATGTCTGCAGTTGTTCACAATCTCAACATCTTGACTTTTAATTACTAGATTACCAAGGGCACTTCATGATGGTTTTCCCCTTGTTTAACTGATGAAGAAACCTGCATGTATCCAGCCATGTAAAGTGTAAAGGTGAAGAGATACTCATGTCTTACGGCAGGCAGTGGTGAGGCCTCACTTGGAGTTCCCTGTGCAAATCTGGGCACACAAATGGGCAAAGGAAGATGAATGTGAGTTGGAACAGGAGCAGGAATAAGGAGCGTGATTTATGGGGGAAGCCTAAAAGAGCTTGCCCTTTTGAGCATAACAAAATCTTTCTTGTGAGGGAAACCAGCTCCTCACTCTAATCACATCTGGGTAGGATGAACCCAGTACAGAAAGCATGGGACCAGCACATCAACACCAGGGCACAAGAATGGGTAGAAAACACCATGCCTGAAGCTGAAGGACTGCAAGACTACTGATGTTTTCATCCATCCTTTCCAGCAGGGACCATGACTTGTGCAGGTAAAGGGGGAGCCTGGTATAGAGACAGCTGGTATTGGAACCTGCTTCTCCAGGAATGGGACTTGGCAGCTCTATCTTATCATACCCTGCACTGCTGAGAGGCACTGGCTGTAGCCTTGAGCAGAGACCTGGAGAGTTAGTCAGGATTTTTTCATTTATAAGCCATGGCTCCAGAGAGCTGAAACTTAGAAGCACTGGTGATAAACATGTTGAACCTCCCAGCTGCAGATTTTTGTTAGACAAGAGCCAAGAAAAAGGGGATGAGAGAGATCATAAGCAAGGGAATCCTGTTGTGAGAAGAAAGATACTGTCATATCCTATTTACTGTTACATGCCTATTCCTGTTAATGTGTTTCCCCTGTCTTCAGAGATCAAAGTAATCGTTACAGGGACTAGAGCAGAAAAACACTTAGCAAGACCTCATCTATATGCTACTGTTACAGCCATGCTTGCGTGGCAAAGTCATGTCTGCACATAAGTACCTTTTTAGCAATGTATTTTGGGAAAATCTAGGTAGCTTTCCCATATTGCTTCAGTGAGAAAGTGAGAAAGAAAATTGTGCATATCCAGAGAACAAGCAAATGGAACAGCAGCATCCAGGGGGTCCCTGCGATAGGCTGCCGTCCAGTTTTGTGGAAGCGTTATGGGCTATTTGAGTTATCTGAAAGTGAAAAATCTCAGCCAACCATATTATATTTCAGTGATCCCTGCTAGGCTACAGAGAAGCATGTTACTACTTAGCTCAGCAGAAAGCATCCAAGCTAGGCAGGATGATTCGTGATTAGCTGCTGTATTTACTCATATAAACCATGTTGTGCATGAGCTTAAACTGTCTAGGTCCTACTCTCTCAATCAGCCAAATCAGGTGCCTTGTTGTTTGTGAATATGGACAGGGACATCTGTCAGTTAACTTCAGTCTTCAAAATTCACAGACCTGTCCTAATATTTGAGTCTTCTTCAGTGAACAAAAGCTCTTCTTCTGGAGGGAGAGGGCCAGCAGACATTTTGTCAGGTTAATTAAATCCAACAGTGCTGCCAGTGTTGCAGCTGTCAGAAATTACAAAAGAACAAGACTTGTGTAAGCCTAGGGAATCAGTGAAGTATTTTATGGCTTATACAAACCTTTGTAAGAAAAAAAAAAAATTAAAGCAGGGGGGCGAAGTGTCTACATCAAAGAACTTTTTCTGGATCAATCTTTCTAACATCTTGGATGTGAACTTGATGGATATTCTTCTCCCCAGCAAGGTTGTACTGAACATAATGAAATAACTTACAGTACTTAGGAGCAGACTGAGGAAACTTCATGGAAAACCATTTGAAAATTCACAGTCTCTTTGATGAGGTGATGCTTAATATACTTAATGATGCTAGTGTTAAGTAGCAAAATCCTTTACTGTCTTGAGGCCAAAGTTGCTTTAATAAAGGAAAGAGAAGAGGCAAAAGATATTGAGCCATGTCTCTCCTGTCAGCCCATTTAATTAACATTGAATATTAACTAAAATGTTAAGTAATCATCTCCAGTAAGTGATATGGAAATGAGTATGCTTCAGCTAGACAAAATTCATTGACATACATTAATTTATTCATCTTACATGGTAATGCTCTAGTGGCTCCATGTTTTCAAGCTTCTTTCCTTTCTTTTTCTACTCATACTGACAAAATCCTATTCCTGAACATCAAGTCTGGGTTCATCATTATAATAGCTCTAATCCTAATAAATGTCACCCCATGTTAGAGATAGGGATTTTTTTTATAAATTCTTTCTCTTTTATTGAGCTTTCCCTTTGTCAGAGATATTACTTATTTTGTATTTAAAAAATCATCTTGAGCAATATTTTGAGAATGTATCTTTGTTGGTTTCAACCCAAAATCTCAGATTACGGTTGTTCTAAAGTTTGAGTTGTATCTAAGTGTTCCAATCATAAATATATACTTTTGTGAGGCATGGAGACCAACCCCTACAAAATGCTTCTTAGACTTCTGGCATACATGAAAAAGTGTCAATATTTTATTTGCGGTTAAATACATTTGTACTTTATTTTCCTGCTCTCTTAGAGACAAATGAATTTAATTCACAAAATTTTATTTCTTGGGTAAACACTCAGAAGTAATCTGTAATGAGTTATTGTTTAGAGTTGTGGAGCTGAAGCTGGACCTTCCTCAATTTATCCAGTGCCTGTTTCTATACCTTAACTGCCAAATCCTATTAAACTTTGTCAATTCAATGATATTGGGCCATTTTGGAGGGAGAGTGGTGTGATTTTCTTTTAGTTTTCTTTGAAAAACAGTGGGCATATTAACCTGAGATGAATTGCTAATGTTCATATTCATCCATGCTTTAACGTCCATGACCAGAGACAAGGAATTTGCAAGTCTGCTTGGTTTTGATGTGAATTGCGTATTCTCAGAAGTGCTTGAGAGGAGGAGACTGTTCCAGAGAATATTCGTGTTATCTCTTTTCTCCAGGTGTCTGATTTTTAATGTTTGTAGAAGAAAGAGGAATACCATTTTTTAGGATAGACATGGGGATTCAAAAAGTCTTAATGTCTATATTTGTTATCAATGGCATTTCTGTCCAATTATTCCTGGAGACTTTAGGGAGGATGTTACAAGGGGAAGCACTTGAAATCCCACAGAATGACAAAATGCTGAAAGCTAGATGTAGTATGGGGCTACCTTTATGTTTTCTATTGTGGAATTTCACAGCGATAGGCAGAGAGAGAAGTGACTGCAGTTACAACAGGGCAGAGAGAGATGTCAAGCATGGAAAATCCAAGCTCTCTTTGAGCTGAATGTAGGAAAATAATAGAAAAGATAAGTGAAACCTTTAAAAAGCATAACAACATGTTCTTCAAATAGGAATGATTTAATCAGAATCTTCTGGAAATCCCTACAAGACTCCTAGGCAGACAGGGAGAAACTTCTTACAGCTATTCCATACAAGGTGCAGGTATGGTAATGTTTTATTTTCCTGCCTTATACCTACCCTTTCAGCATTCAGAACCCTGTGGTAATGGGCTCCTTAAGTCTCGGCTCCATATAGGTGAAAAAGAGATATATAAATATAAATGGATATTTGAAATCCAGACCGCTGGAAATCACTTGCATCCATGGCCATAGCAGCTACAGTCCTGTATTACATTTTCAGCATAAATATAGTAGTTCCAGGGCAGAAGTTAACTCAGTGTAGGTATCTGTCTTTCAGAATGATCAGCAGTAAATGCCCAGCTAATAGGTCAAAAAAAGTATTTGGCACTGCAGCGTTACAGCCATGCCTTTGACCAAATTGAGCTCCGTTCAGTTGGGTGTGTATGTTGCCAGCAGGCTCCTGAAAAAGTTTCAAGGGCCTTTATCTCTCTGTCAGTTCAGCAAGAAATAAAAAAGTTCTCAGACCTTCCCAAGATCAACCCTTGGCAGACCAATTAAATTAACTCTCTGCCTGGATGCAAGTATTACAGGCTATTGAAAATGTTTGCTGCAATTTCTTTTTGTTGCATAAAAATTGATGAATTTTCAAAAGCCATTATCTTCATCAAAAACAACCTGTTCTGATTAGACATACTTCACTTCAAGAATAGTTGATGTTCATTTGTTTCTGGTGCCATCTGCTTTTACTGCTACAACAGACATTTCTGGGAAATTGAATATGGTAATGCTCTTTTTTTACCTCTTGTGTAACAAGAACTTATTTTAACATGTCTCTATCTGAAGAGCAGACCAAAATAAAGGAGCAAACAAACATGCAAGAAAAATTTATCTAGCTTTCACTGATAACCGGCTACTCTAAGCAGTTTGAACTTGTTTTGTATTTTACTTCTCAAGTACCTTGTAGCAATCAAAGGTCTATGAAAAATGTCAAGTTATCCATATTTATTACTTCTAGAGGATAAAGGCTCTACTGTCTGTGTACACTGTCAGGTTTCCTCTTTAGACTGATGAGGATTGAATGGCCTTTATGAGAATGCAATTTAAGAGTGAAACTCTTCTCGTCTGCTTCCACTTGAATACATATTCAAGCTGTTTCAGCTGAACACCAAAAATTTTATTGTAAACTTTCATTTGGGTTACTAAATGGAGAATCTGTATTTGTCCTTTTTATTTAAAGGTATCATAATGAAGTGGCACAACCTATTCAGTACAGCTGAACTGTACTAACTTCCTGTAGCCAAGGTCGTCAGAAGAATAATCTAACCCTTAAATATTATAATTTTCCTTTTGCTCTCTGAGTAGATTTTGTGCTGTCTTCTTGAATGAGAGTGAGCTCTTTTGAATCTTCATGGCCAGACTATTTTCCATGTTTTTATAATCATTGTCATTCTTGTGTCAAAAAGAAAACTGAACAAGGGCAATATGTCATTGGCTTAATATACTGTAGTGTCAAAAGTTATGATCAGTAATAGAAAAGAGGGCAGACTGATTATTTTGGAAACAGTTTCCTATATTCTAATGGGCAAGGTGAATAATGCAAACTAAATAACTGTCTGTGAAAGCCCGAATAGGACTGTCTCACTTTCTGTCTCTGGCATGGCAAAATGATTATATCTGAAGATTAACTTAGTTTTAAGATAGGACTCAGTTGGCAGACACTATGTTGAGCTAAACTACAGCTTAGTTCAGCCAGGCTCAAGGACTTGGAAAAATAGCTTCTCAATCCTTCAGGTCAATGGGTGCAGAAGATATCTCCAGATGGTGATTGTTGACTAACAGCCCAATCTGACGTCCTCTCAAGTCGAAGATAGCCCATATAGCCAGTCAGGGTACATATGTACCTGTTTGGAAATTACCTTACTGCAGTTCATAGAAGCTGCATGTCTCTATAATAGTCACATTTACTTTTAGAACTAGCATTAGGTGACAAAAGACTGAAAGTCACACATGAATAAACTAGTCCTTCATTCTCTCATGAAAGAGTTCCTCACAAGTCTACATCAAGATGATCTAATTAATGGGGTTGATGACTTGGTGTTGATTTTACCCTGCTGAAGATTGGTGGAGGATACCACTCCGCAGTCACTGAACTTCCAGCTAGCATCAGGTATTTGTCAGCAATTCCATAAACTTCTAAAAATATTATACTTCTGTTAACTTTCTCTGTCTGATAATGAACATTTAAATATACATAGCTCAAAACCTGATGACTGAAATGAAAATAACATGAAAGGAGCATCTTTTTTCCCCTAACAGCAAAAAAAATTCATTATTTGAAAAGATGAAAATATACATAGCAGTGCCAAACATCACGTTCTCTTTCTTTGCAAAGACCCATTAAAGTTCAGTGTATGATAGTAACTTTACTACATTAATTAATTCCTTTGAGAATGTACTTTTATCTCTCATAATAAATGCAGTTATTTAAATCTTTGAGTTTAGGGGTTTTTTTATTCATCACAATAGATTTATAAAAAAGATCTTGGAATGTTCTGTAGAATTAGAGGTTTAGCTTTATTAGGTTCTTAAAAATGGAAGCCAAAATTGCCCATCAGTTTTTTTTCAAATACTATGTAGTCTTTGAAATCCGTGCTTAGACACATAAATGGCTTGGTTTCGAAGATTATTCCAGTAGACATCTATGGCACCATGTTTTAGTATTTAATCACTTTTACTTAGATTACCAAAAATGCAATTAGCAGTCTTACCTACAGATTAGTTTTGGAAACATTACCCAAGCTGTTTCAAGAGCTTTGCCTGCAGCATGCATACGACTATGTCTGATTTCTTCAAATCACTTTCCACAAATCATGGTGTCTTATTTTTCTCTAAACCACCTCATGATTTAAAAAAATCAGAGACAAACTCTCAGTTCTCAGTTTTACATTTAGAACCTGAAATTGTATAGGTTTTGAAATCTCTGCGACTTCTCTCTCTAATTTTTGAGAGCCAGAACCAAGGTTCAGAGCAGCTGTGTTCTGTTCTGAAGGAATCGCCGTGATTGTACTTCTGTTTTTTTTCTCAAAGAAATAAACTTTCTATGGTTTTGGTGCAGACTTGGCTCCCTTTCCTTCTGTCTACAAGGAAGTCATGTGCAGTCTTTGATGTTCAGGTAAATTCTGGTTTTAGCTTGAATTCATCTAACTTTAAATCTAGCCATATAGTATTTCAATTTAAACAGATTTTTCAAGCCAATTTAGACTGCCCCACCTAAAAGTAAGTCTCTGATCCTGTACTGATATCTCCATGAATACTGGAGCCTAACTTTAAACCAAATGAGTTCTTTGAAAATTTTAGGCAG
Source organism: Aptenodytes forsteri (assembly GCF_000699145.1). Lineage (NCBI taxonomy): Eukaryota > Metazoa > Chordata > Aves > Sphenisciformes > Spheniscidae > Aptenodytes > Aptenodytes forsteri. The sequence goes on from NW_008795129.1 coordinate 21,631,837, forward strand.
ATCTTTAAAGTTGTGTTTTGTTTTTTTTTTCACAAACCCTAAACAATTTTGTCTTCTGTACGCCTTGATGTCCTCTACTGGATGTGAGTGCTCTTGTCCAGACAGCTGGTACTGGGGCTGAATCCAGCGGCTCCTTCAGGTCAATGGGTGCAGAAGATATCTCCAGATGGTGATTGTTGACTAACAGCCCAATCTGACGTCCTCTCAAGTCGAAGATAGCCCATATAGCCAGTCAGGGTACATATGTACCTGTTTGGAAATTACCTTACTGCAGTTCATAGAAGCTGCATGTCTCTATAATAGTCACATTTACTTTTAGAACTAGCATTAGGTGACAAAAGACTGAAAGTCACACATGAATAAACTAGTCCTTCATTCTCTCATGAAAGAGTTCCTCACAAGTCTACATCAAGATGATCTAATTAATGGGGTTGATGACTTGGTGTTGATTTTACCCTGCTGAAGATTGGTGGAGGATACCACTCCGCAGTCACTGAACTTCCAGCTAGCATCAGGTATTTGTCAGCAATTCCATAAACTTCTAAAAATATTATACTTCTGTTAACTTTATCTGTCTGATAATGAACATTTAAATATACATAGCTCAAAACCTGATGACTGAAATGAAAATAACATGAAAGGAGCATCTTTTTTCCCCTAACAGCAAAAAAAAATCATTATTTGAAAAGATGAAAATATACATAGCAGTGCCAAACATCACGTTCTTTCTTTGCTCAAAGACCCATTAAAGTTCAGTGTATGATAGTAACTTTACTACATTAATTAATTCCTTTGAGGAATGTACTTTTATCTCTCATAATAAATGCAGTTATTTAAAACTTTGAGTTTAGGGGTTTTTTTATTCATCACAATAGATTTATAAAAAAGATCTTGGAATGTTCTGTAGAATTAGAGGTTTAGCTTTATTAGGTTTTTAAAAATGGAAGCCAAAATTGCCCATCAGTTTTTTTTCAAATACTATGTAGTCTTTGAAATCCGTGCTTAGACACATAAATGGCTTGGTTTCGAAGATTATTCCAGTAGACATCTATGGCACCATGTTTTAGTATTTAATCACTTTTACTTAGATTACCAAAAATGCAATTAGCAGTCTTACCTACAGATTAGTTTTGGAAACATTACCCAAGCTGTTTCAAGAGCTTTGCCTGCAGCATGCATACGACTATGTCTGATTTCTTCAAATCACTTTCCACAAATCATGGTGTCTTATTTTTCTCTAAACCACCTCATGATTTAAAAAAATCAGAGACAAACTCTCAGTTCTCAGTTTTACATTTAGAACCTGAAATTGTATAGGTTTTGAAATCTCTGCGACTTCTCTCTCTAATTTTTGAGAGCCAGAACCAAGGTTCAGAGCAGCTGTGTTCTGTTCTGAAGGAATCGCCGTGATTGTACTTCTGTTTTTTTTCTCAAAGAAATAAACTTTCTATGGTTTTGGTGCAGACTTGGCTCCCTTTCCTTCTGTCTACAAGGAAGTCATGTGCAGTCTTTGATGTTCAGGTAAATTCTGGTTTTAGCTTGAATTCATCTAACTTTAAATCTAGCCATATAGTATTTCAATTTAAACAGATTTTTCAAGCCAATTTAGACTGCCCCACCTAAAAGTAAGTCTCTGATCCTGTACTGATATCTCCATGAATACTGGAGCCTAACTTTAAACCAAATGAGTTCTTTGAAAATTTTAGGCAGATCTTTAAAGTTGTGTTTTGTTTTTTTTTTCACAAACCCTAAACAATTTTGTCTTCTGTACGCCTTGATGTCCTCTACTGGATGTGAGTGCTCTTGTCCAGACAGCTGGTACTGGGGCTGAATCCAGTGGCATGTACTCAGCTGCTCTCTGCTCCAAGGTTAGGATCCTCTCCCTTCTCATTCCTCTGTGCTGTTGCATCTTCTTTTGAGAAAGCACAACCTTTCCATCTCTCACTCCTCATCACGGGAGCAGAGTGGGGTTTTTTAAGCAAGTAGTGGCAAGACAATTTTCTTCTGGTTGGTAGAACAAGGTTTAGCAAGTTCAGGTTGCACATTAATTCCTCTGGCTGTCAACTGCTGCCAAATCTTTTTATCTTTCAAACACTTTGTAGCCACTCAGGACGTACACAGTCAGTTATATCCCATTTCTGACTCCTTCTATACTTCATCTTTTCTCTATGGTAGATAAGCTTGGCAGTGATGGGATTTACTAATGCAAATGAACATGCTTTGCACTCTTTTCTTAGAGTGTCTGACTTTTTAGTGCAAATATTATTAACAACATCCTGAAATCTTCCCTGTCTCTTCCATCAATTTCAACTTCTGACACAGATATCTATTAAAAGTAATTACATTAGTGTGTAGAGAAGAAAGGCATCTTAAACATATGCACATGATCAAAAATTACATGTCTTCATCCAAGGAAGATCTTGTCACCCAGAGGTTGAATTGTTTTAGAGGAATTTAATTTAATTTTTCCATACCTCAGTTTCACAGCTGCAAAATGGAATATCAAATCCTTGCTTTGTCTAAGCCGCTGTGTGTCTATTATTATATGTTTGTATATCTAGATGCTGCCTTCATACCAATTCTTTTCCTGAACCTAGAACAATATATCAGGATTCCCATGTTCTTTTGATGTTGATCTTTATAAACAGAAAACCAAATACATGATTGGATATTCTGGAGTCATTCCAAATAGAATCTCTGCCACTGAAAGAAAAAAATATAAGGCCATAAAGCCTTATATAATTCAGTCTTTCAGCTGAAGATCAATCAATAAATTGCCAAAGTGCGTCCTTCTATTTCAGGAAATAGAGGTTCTCAATACTCATCCTTTTAGCCGCTCATAGGTTTCATGAAATTCAGAGCTAATTATTACAAATCATAAGGTTTTGTCCAGGTTCTGGGCTGCCTCATGAGGAGGAGAAGCTGAATGGGTGGCTAAAGGACGTCTTGTGTTAGTATTAATAAGGATGATGTACCGTGCTAAAACCTAAGAAGTCATGGATCAGGACACGTTTGTACTAAGTAACCTCAAAATTGAAAGGTAACACGTTAGATCAGTTCCACAGCTGTAAAATGCACATGCAGTATCCATTGCTTGCTTTGCCTAAGCTGCTGTGACTCTATTATTATGTGTTTGTATAACTAGATGCTGCCTTCATACAACAAAAAAACAACTTGAAAGGCAACAAGGTAGATCTTCTGAAAGTTAGACTGTTTCCCTCAAGCAGCTCTTGAACTCAGTGCGCAGATTTGTCTGTAACAGTTTATGAGGGCAGTAGAATAGATGAAGTATATTAAATATGGTATTAAAATCACTACATCATACTACCTCCTCCAGAAAAGCCCTTTTTGCTTTAGTTGCTGCATTAAAATGTTGTCTTCACTCTATTTTGTTTATTTGAGAAAATCAGTTCAGTCAGGGCAGTTCTGCAGCAACTGACAATCTTGCACCTTTATAGTTAATGAAATGTTCTGGGCTGTGCTTCAGCATCAGTTTTCACCAACAGTGAGGAAGAAAGCCAATTACATTACACCACCGCCTCCCCCAAAGGAAAACAACCCAACAACAATCTGTGGTTGATTGAACCTGTTACATGGATGTGTTTGTGTTTTTCTGAGCTGTTTTATGAAAGGCCACCCTGAACACCTCGAGGGTGCTGGAGTTTGTCGAGGTGCAATGAAGCTTCAGCACGAGCTCCCAGAGCTGTGCTGAACATCTCGGGAAGTGCTCGGTGATTCAGGGCACGCAGGAGCCTGTGATGATGATATTTTTGCAGAGTACAACCAGCATTGTTAATTATCGTTTGGCAAGGCAGCGCTGCTAGAACAAGCCAAGGGAGGTTTCTGGCTTGGACTACTGATTTGAATTTGGCATTGGATGATATTAACCAGCTCTCTCTGCTGAAGTTTGCAAGTAGGAATTTTTTATTTGGTTTTGGGTTTTTTTTTCTTTGTTTTTTTTCCTCTGCCCTCTTTCATACCTAAAACTTTACTGTCATCTCTATGTTAATTTAACTGCTAGCAGTTTTCTGCATCAGGAGTGTTTTTAATCTTCTCAAAAGTGATGCATAATTTGTGAGACTTTGAAAAGACCACGTTATTTTTAATAGCTTCTGTTGAACACAGAGGGCAATACTACCATAATTTTGCTCACCCTAGAGTAAAACATTACAATAAAAAGTCATTGGAATAAATTTGTTATAACCTAGTGAGGAATCCACCAGTTAGATTGACTGTTTATAATGTGTTGTTGGTAGTTTTACTTTCAGGTTAGGTTTTTTATTCAAAGATGAATGGATGCTTCTAATATCTGTAGGCACCTGAGGAAATCATGATTCAAGTTAAGTATAAACACAGTCCGATTTCCTAGAAAAAAATATCAAAGAGGTTTCGGGATCAGACCACAAAGGACGCAGGCGTTCATTTACCAGCTGTTTACTGTTCAGCTCCACTGCCATCTCTCTGCATCGATTTTCTTTCACAATAACCTACTCCTCATCATTGACAAGTCAATTCCAAATAGCAAATCCTTCTTTCCAAGTGCAGCCCATGTTCCTCTTGGGCTTCAGAAATGCCTGGTCTGGTTTAATATGAGGAACTCAGAGTTTCTCCCTGACAGACCTGTCTGATTTGCTGATTATCTGGGATGCTTTTCTCAATCACCAAGAGAAAAATTAACTCCCCATTTTGACATGATACCTGATGAAATAAATGTGGGCTAAAATTAAACGAGTTAGCTCTAATCTTTCCCATTTCAAGGTCAATCATGAAAATACTGTTTTTCCTGCACTGCCAATGACAGTGTAAATCCTTCCAAATTGTTTAGGCTAGGTTTTTCAATTCCATATCCAAACAAAATGACAAAAATGCAAAAAATAATAATATGCAGTTTACATCAGGTGGGAAATTTTTAAATACTATTTTCTGAAGACCTCTCCCGAATCTGGAATATTAAAATCATAATCATCCACATTTTGGATGTGGAGGTTTTGCTTTTAAACTTATTTCTATTTAAATAGGATTGTAGGCAAACAAACTATGTGTTTCTGGTGATCATTTTTACTCCTGAGTTTTTCATATAAATGTGCCTCCAGTTCAGGAAATCTCTGAAGCATGGCTCTACTGGATCCGAGTTTGATGCAATAGCTGCAATGGCTTTTGAGACAACTATTTAACTTCAGCATGTGCTTAGATGTGGAATTGATTCATTTTCTTGACCTACCGCTCCTGTTTGCAGTCTCAAGGCTAGCTCAGTGTAGAGTCAAATCTGAGCCACCAGTGTTTGAAACAGATGTGGATTGCTGAATAATTCCCTCCCACCCTAGCACACCTGTTTTTAGGATGTAAAGCTTCCAAATCTGAAGCATAAAGATGGTGTAATGTATTTTGTTTAAATAAGGACTCCAGATCGGGTCCTTAAGGTGTATTTTGTGACTAGTGAGTCACGAGAACACAGAATTGCATATTTCCCCAGGTGTATTCAGGACTATCCTCAGATTAAATCACCTTTTGGCTTCAGATGGGCATACAGCAGAAGGATGGGTAGGGAACAAGAGCATAAGACTGCCCAGTTATTCCTTTTTTAATCAAAAGCTGTGGTTTCTCATAGTATGAAAAAGCAGTGCGGTGCTTCTCTCAGCAAATCTGTAGGAGAAAGCCCTCTCATGAACGCACTCCTTCCTTTTTTAATATAGAATCATAGAATCATAGAATCATTGAGGTTGGAAAAGACCTCTAAGATCATCGAGTCCAACCGTCAACCCAACACCACCAGGCCCACTAAACCATGTCCCTAAGTGCCTCATCTACACGTCTTTTAAATAGGCTTTTAAATAAATATAGTGAGAGCTTCTCTTCCCATTCCCTTCTGTTTTACCCTTTAAACTCAGAGAGGCTGTTCTTAGCATCATGGGGGAAGACCAGTAAGAAACAGCCGGGCTTGGTGCTGGTGGCTGGGGGAAGAGCCATCCACTTCCCACACCATTCAACTGGGGTGCTGTCAGGGGCTTTCAGAAGTGCAACACTAACCCTGGTAGGGTGGTCACTGACCGTAACAGGCATTTTCTTTCCATTGGACAAACTGCCGTCTTCAGTGGCTTGGACAATTTGGGTAATTGTTTCCACATCCCACATACTTCAGTTGGATTTTCAGTGTTAGAAAGTGATTGTCACACTGAAAGCCCTTGATGACTGTCATTAGGGGACTTTTGAATGAAAAGACCATCTCAGACCTAAGCCTTGTTAAAGGCTGGAAATGCCAAGCACTATTTCCAGCTCAAGAGAAAGAGCAATCAAGGCTCATTCTCTAGGAAAAACAGCTGTGGATTGCAAGAGTGGGTCAGAGTTAAACGCTGGATCTTCACAGACCAAACTTGTGTTGTTCAAAATGGGCAAGAAGCAATCATGCAGGGCCTGACCAACCAAACTGCATAGCAACTAGTGTCAGATGACAGGTCATGGCTGCTATTTTCTTTACCCAACATAGTTGCAATCATAAGATGTGTGAGAACACCCTCTGTTGTTCACCTGAGAGATCAAGCGGTGGGTGCAGTGGACTGGAAGCTGGTAGAGCACTTGGTGATGCAGCTGGGAGCATGCACGGCAAGTGGGAGGATGGGTCTCCTGGTACCAAACGTACTGGAGTGCCTCGGGGGTTTTAAGATGGGATTTTAGTTCCCACTGTGTTCGAGGTCAGAGGACTTTGTGAAGGGGAGAGAATTGCTTAAGCTTACATGGCAATGACTCTCAATTTGGATAGAAAAATGCCACAATAATGTATGTATTTTGAGAACTCAAAAATTATTAATACAACTGTACAATGGGAAAAACATCTTAATTTTCCTGAAGACGACAGTGCCTTAAAAGCAGGAATTCATTTTAAAAAACATTTAGGTTTAGGAAACTTCATCCCAAGCAAACAAGCAGTACTAAGATATTCTGGCAATGATTTATGGCCACAGAACACTTGGTCTTTGGTTAAAATCAGGAAAAAAGTAGAGTTTCTCAATTCTCTATAGCAGTTACAGGAAGGAAGATGCGACTTGTTCATTTGTCATTATTTGGCCCTGATTAATGGAGAAAACCATGGCATTGCAGATATTTATACAAGAAATGTTAAAATTGGTCTGGATAAAAGTATGAATGGAAATGTTCATGTGCGAGAGCTCCAGAAGAAACAACAGAGTGGGTTTAAAAGATTGGTATGTATCGATAAACCTTGCTGTCTGTGTCACATACCAGTGACCCTGGCCAGACAATTTTGATGCACATGTTTTGGTGCTTGTGCATACATGCATACAAGAGGACTGTGACAACTGAGTTGCACTTAAACTGAGTATTACCTTCACTTTCATTAGGTTTTGCAGTGAATTTTGTTACATCAGTTTCCTACAGCACATAATGCTGTTGTAATGCTGTAAGTTGTGGTTTAAAACAAAGTAGGTGTTTTGCTCCTATTTATTAGGAGTTTTTTTGTGTGTTTGACCAAGAATCAATAATATTGACTTTCCTGAGGTCAGATTGTTTTACCTTTTTCTTTGATTTTTCCTATAAACTCCATCCTGGATCTGGAAAACCTTCATGACAAAAGTTTCATCAAAATTGGTTTAATCTCTAGAAAACTGTTCTGGCAGGCTCTAGTGCAAAATGTGACAAAATCAAAAACTACTTCTCACTGCTTTGCTTTTCCAAACAGAAATCGTTCATCATCTGTGTCAGTGAAAAAGATTTCTGATGGCAATCTGGAGCTGTCTGAAGCTGCAAAACAGAAGACACGATGTTCAAAACCGTCGTGGCTGAAGACGTCCAAGAAGCCAACTTTCACCTCAGGTAGCCCTGTGGAGCCAGTGGCACTGTGACTCCCATGGGAGCATCTGCCAAAGGTTTATCATTGCTAAAAGCCAAAGTTGATAGCCCTGATTATATTTCCCATGCATCTGTATTTATTTCAGAAGAAACGGGGATTCGCTGCCTTCAAACTTGGAAAGATTGAAAGGGAGTAGCACTGGAGCAAGCAGTGTTAATTTGTCACTGCTGTAAGAATAAAGAAATTTGGTGAGAACAGGTTGTTTAATTCCCTGCCTCCTGCAAGTCAGAGGAAAATGTGGCACACTGTTTTCTTGAATATGCCACAGGAGCTTAGGAGAATCAGTTAATATAAATGAAACAAAATAGTACAACTTTGGAGGTGTCTGCTGTAGGCATAAGCAGGAACAAATAGATATTAAAGAATTGCTGGCATGACTTAAGATCTGCTAGTGAGCTGGTTGATGGGGATCAGGCTGCACCAGTGGGGACCAGAGCCCTCCATTGGGGGAAAAAACCTGCATATTCTAAAAGTGTTGTCAGAGCCAGTAACAAAACAAGCATTAGCAACAAATTAGTACTGCCAGCAGGTGACTTTCATTTCAGGCAGGCTACAAAGACACTGGAAGCAAACAAATATGATGGGAACACAATCCTTTCAGAAGCCATTTTTTTCCCCCAGTTAATCTTTTTCAAACTACCACTGATATAAAAATATCTCTGTGTAAGGTGGAGGTGACAGGAAGCACTTTTAGCCTAGAACCACATCTTGCAGCGATATTTGACTCTAATAGGGCAGGGGAATTGCACAAAAAGCTGAGAAAGCTGTTGCAAACTGTTCTTACCTGGCAGAGAACTGAGGAAAGTGGATCTTTCAAAGCACATATTCCTTCTGCTGGGTTATGAGGGGATCACAGACCCTTAATGAGCTGCAAGGGCTCTATGAATATGAGCTAAGTACTCTGGATATTTAGAGATCTGGCAGAGCTGAGGAAATGAAATGTCACAGAGAAAGCTGTATGCCTTTCCTCTTCAGCCCTGAAGGTTTATTGCGCACAAAAGTATGGACTGTAGCTCTCTGATGAGTGGTAGTGTGCTGAAAGACAAAAACCACATCCTGGAAAATTAAAAAGTCCCAGAGGCAGACAGTCAAAAGAAAATTGAATCAGATAGCAGTGGCTGAGAGGGGATATTTGTTAAATACAAAAGCCTTCCAGAGGTACTGACCGTGTCCTGGAGGAGTAGCCATATGTGTGTTAAGCACATGAGCTATACACGTGACAACTGGCCAGTGATTTTTTTTTTTATGGAGATGAAAATTTTACTGTGTTCAGTGGAAGGTCCTCTGGACAATTAGCTTCAAAATCAATTTTAGTTAATCACAGACTTGGTTCTTTCTAGAGAAACTGGTGCATTGACCCACATATTTCCGTCAGTAAACACCTGCCAATCTTTGCGTGTCATTAAATAAATAGGCACAAAAATTATGGTAAGAGCACTACACCTTTACACTACCCTTGATAGCAAGTATTTACTAAACCAAATATAGTCTAAGTAAAAAGTGAACTCCCTGTGACCCAGACACACGCTGGAGAACTCCAGATAACCTACTAATCTACATCTAAAGCTATATGGCTTTGCCAGATTTCTTTTTTAAAAAATTGTAATACTGTCTCTTGTTCTCCTAACACATCCAAACTGAGTGCTTCTGATTCCTTCGGAGAAGCAGGAAGCACAGGGATAACTTATACCCATATTTATGCAAGTGGGAAAGTTTACTGTATTAAGGCGAGGGCTTTTGGGTTCTGGCTATGCAGCACACTGAGTGCATAGAAAGCTACATTTAGGATTTCATCTTTTTTCCCCTGTTAATTTCTTACAAATATCTCTGTATTTACCATAAACAAACATTTTCTCACTGGAGTACCTAATCCTGAAATAGGATGCCTTTTGCGGTCTTTGGCAGGGGTCTTCATGCCACTGTTTTGAGGACTGGATCAAAAGGAACTTGCTCCCTGCCGCAGCAAAAGCAGAATTTCAGACACGGAACCACCGCAGACCATAGACCGTGCAATGCTTAAGGTCAATGTCTGACTTAAACCCCATCTGCAGTGAGTTACTGTTAATGCTTTGCCATAGAGCGTTTCTGTACAGTTTCTGGTCACCTCCTCTCTTTCCTCACTGCAGACCCAGACACCTTAGCATAGATATTTGCCTTACACCACTCTCCATGGCTGATCTCACAGAGCACATTAACCATGTCCAGGAAGGAGGGATAAAAACCCCCAAAGCAGAGACACACTTGCAATGTAGAGTGCAGGAAACAGCTACTATAAAAATGGGCAGCTGAAGTCAATAGGAACCCACCAGTGCCACAGGGCATGCAGAACGGGGATATAAAGAGCTCTTCAGCAGGTATTACTCTTACTTCAAAGACATAGTTTACACAGAAGTAGTTCTGAGCTATATTTATTTGTCTATGTGGGTTTTCTTTTTTTTGGGGGGGGTTGTGTTTGGTTTTGTGTGTGTGTGGGGTGGGTTTCTGTTAATTAGAACATTTTAGGGTTGGTTTTTTTGGGGTTTTTTATTTATTTTTATTTTTAAAAAATGTTCTTTTGAATAGCCTTAGTACTATTGCTTATTTTGAAACCAGCACAATAGTATACTATGTCTAACACACAACTTTGATGTGGTAGTAGAAAAAAATGTAAGTTCATTTTAATTCCTTATATACATAATCTGAAAGCAACAGGGATGGTATTTGTTTTTCTACTGAGCTCTGCATGTGTTAAAAAAATAACTTTTTTTCTATATTAAAAAAGAAAAATTATCTCAGTGGTTTTAATGTTGTGTATGTTGATGCTAGCTTAAAAAATACTGCCTTTCTGCAACTCCTTTTACAGAATATTGTGAATTTTCTAGGGGAAAGAAAAGTTCTCTCAGGGGCAAAGGGAATTAAATTTTATAAGCTAGTTATTAATTTTTAAATGTTATATTTGTGACTTGTGTAAGAACTGAACAGAAAAAAGGAAATCTTTTCTTTTTTTCTTTACATAAGTTCTAGGGACTTGTGAAGAAATAAGCTCATGCTGCTTTTCCCCATACTCTTCACCTCAACACTTCTATCCCACATAACCGCTGTGTTTCCGTTTTCTTCAAATCAAGAAATTCTGACTTATCCTGTAACTGTTTGTTTGCTCATTATGTGTACTGTTGTCAGCAGATACTGAACATGATTTAAGTCTGCAGCACTTGCAACTGGTAAGATCAGAAGCTGTGGAGCAAAACGGTAAAAGCTAAAGTGAAAACCTGAGCTTGCTCAATGATGAATGAAGCTCTTCTAAGAATCCTAAGGAATGGAAAGCAGTGGAAAATTTAATTTTCTACTTGGAAAAATAGCCCTAGTTAAGCATTTTTTTTTAATTATTTTTTTCTCTGCATATTTTTTCCTTGGAGTAAAGTTATTATGTGGTTGCAGATGCTTCACATTTCCAGGGTTTCAAGGGTTTGAGTAAATTTAACCTTAACTATTCTGTGTGTATGTGGATGTTCTTGAGACGTAATCTGTGTAACTGTTACTATTTAATGTGTGCTTAAAATCTTAGTTTCCACTGAGTATGATAAGAATATTGGAAACTTGTGAGCTCATGTTGGTGACAGATTTGTCTGAGATTTAATATAACCCGGAAATATTGTGCTGGGTTGCACATCTTTTTATGAGCGGGCTTGGCAATGTCTTTTAGAAATAGGCAAAGAGGTGTATGATTTGGTTGGAGAATACTTGTTCTGGTTATAAAATGGAAAAAAAACTTCTTAGAAAAGAAACCATTGGCAATCCCAAATCTTTGGTCATATTGGTACATGTACCTATGAAGAGATTCTTTCTGAAATACATGCTATGTCAAGCAATTTATCATTGCTTATGTATAGATTGCCTGTGTGCACCCACCCTTGAAGGCATGCCTTAGTCACAGCAATGTTTTTAGTGTCAGGGACGATTGGACAGCCCAACTCTTCCTGTAAGATATTGTGAAATTCTCTCCATCAACATACAGAGAGCAGATTTGTGCCTTATTATGTGGCCTCCATGTTGGGTGTGTGAGTAAGATCCCACCACAGTATTGTGTCCTGAGCTACCTCCTCTATATGTCTCACTAGCCTCCTCTCGTCCACAAACTATGGGAGGTTGAGAGACTATACCTGCTTGCTTCTGTATTCGCTGAACACTTGGGAGGAGTCAGATGCTTCCCAATGCTTGTTCTGGGTTGCTGCATCCTGTTTCTGAAAAGTAATCTGCTCCTGCCCCTCTATGGTAGAGCACTTTTGAGCAGAGTGCATAATGACATCTGTACACAGTTGAGATCAGGGCCTGGAGCTTGTTGTTTCTGTGTGATAAACCATTTTCGTTTAATCAATGTTTGCTGGCAATGGCTAGTGAGACTATTGAATACGACTGAGGTCTGCTGTGGCATGTTAAATAAGAGATTGGAAAGTGAGGTAAATATTTTTAATTAGTAGTCGATGACTGAGAGCTGCAGCAGCCTGAGCAAGTTTGTGTACAATGAAAGAGCTAGTGCCTGGTAAAAACATAGTGGCACCAATGCTATGAGCGGCCTCAAATCTCTTATTTCTAGTGTCAGGGGATTATTCTGAATAGTAAGATACCATGTTTGTTGGTCCTAGACGTCTTCCTAATGCCTCAGAACTCAGTGGGACTATTGGGGAATTAGAGTCAAAATTCTGCTCCATGGTTGGTATTGTTTTGGTTTTTGTTGTTGTGTTTGTGTGGGTTTGGGGGTGGGTTTTCTGGGTTTTGTTTTCGTGGGTTTTTTACTCCTGAACATATGCTTTCTGCAGTTTTTTTGCCATTGCACTTTTTACTGTATTGGGATGGGGAGAAACAGTCATAGCTAATTCATTCATCAGCCTTCACTCACCCTGGGCTTTCTGTAGCTTAAAAACTGTTCAGGAAAAACCCCCGCTACAAGACTCATGATGGACATACCCATAGCTGGACGCAGTGTGGGCAGAGCTTCATCACTTTTTCTTACATGGAGGTAGAGGGAGACTGCCACCTGTCCTTGTGGGAGGACTCTGCTGCTGTCCCTTGTGGGATCCCTCCCTGCTAGGAGGGGGACCAATGTCTGGGAGGATATCTGAGGATATCCACACTGTCCTCGACAGAGGCCACTCAGCCTCAGCTAGGCAAATAAATACCTGGTCTTCAGCTGCCACACTCAGTGTTATGTGCCCCACTGTGTGTGTTTCTTTTGGATGTACCACTTGGTGTAATAAAAGTTATTGCATTTTCCTATAAACTTGGCTTTGTTTTAGTATTCTAAGGACATCCGAAGAGGAGAATAATAATAATAAAAAGTTGGCTCCTTATGTCTTTAATTAACGCACATCTTCAGGCACTACACCAAGAAATCTAGCCTCCTCTTGCTTTATTCTTGATATGCCTGTTTGAATAGAAATTACTGTAATTAACTCCAGATTTCAAAATATCGACATGTGGAAGTGTTTGTGTACCCTCTAAATGAGCATTGCTGGAAGAACACAGACATTACAGGATGCTGAGATAATTCCCATTCACTAGGCAAAGGAAAATATTAAGGAACTGAAAATAAATGGAAAACTAGATCTGTAAAATTCTCTTAAATGGGGGAAATCTTAAAGTAAAATGAAACCATTATACTGAAATAGAAACAATTCAGCTTAATGGGGACGGCCTTATTTGATTAAAAAACAAGCCAAGCTCTGTTATTCATTATTGCATATGCTATTATGGTAGCAGAGAGTGTATTTACCTGCAGTGTAGGCAAAGTAATGGAGTTGAGAAACTGGCCAGGTCCAAAGGATTGCTGTGTTCACCTCGGTGGAAATATGTGATTTTATAGCTGCTGTAGATTTGGATATGAAGAATCAATATGTAGCTGAGTAGTACTATGGCCGTGGGAATAGGCAGAGATCCCAACCTCTTGCAAAGCCATCAGCCAGCTCAGGCTGGTCAGAAAGAGGCTCGTGGTTACTGGCCTCAATTTGCTTTGTCTCTTCTTTCTCTTTTCTTCACGCTTTCTGGAGTTTTCTCCTAGGACCTTCAACAGTGACCCTGTGATTCATGCCCTGTTGGCTGGCCCCAGCTCTTCAGTGTCTCTTACCTTATATAAAACTGTTGGCTTAGGGGCTTGTACAGAAATTATACCACCTGAGTATAGCTCACAGTGTCTTGGACACCAAAATCCTGAATCCTGGCTGTGGCACTCAGAAATAATTATAGTAGGAAATGTAATAATAGCTATGTTACAAGACATAGTTGTTTTGATTCTAATCAAAATATTAGCACAGATAACAGATGAAATGTTATCTGTCACCACATTGATGTCCTGGGTTTGACTTAAAAAACAAACAAACAAACAAAAAGTAACTTTTTAGAAGGCAGTTTACAAGCATAAAAAAACCACTGACCATTGCACCAAGCTTTTTATTGTGATTTACAGAGCTGTTTTATCAACTGAAGTATCTGAAACCTTTGTAATGGCAAGTAGACTGGTTTAGATAAAATACTGGAATGAAAGATGGAAAACAAACGCTCCATGCCCTCATGTATCTGCTTCCCTTGGTCTGCTTTTGAGCCTGACTACTAATTCAGCAGACATTCTCACCAGTTTCCTTTTTGTGCTGATTTTCAGTATTGTCCTACCAGACATTTCCATTTCCTTTCTCATTGGAAAGTTTTTCTTTCCTGTGCATGCTGATTGTCTAATCCAGCAATCTGCCAGGCTAATTAAGAGGAGTGCAATGCCAGCCACCTGATCTCATGGTGTCCTGCCTCAGATGTGAACCAGTTTATCAACTGAGCCACCACTGGCAGCTACCTAATTCTCATCAGTCACCTCTGAGATGAGTATACAGGACATCAATACTTAAAGAGGAGATTTTGGATGCAATACAAGGGAATTACACAATTTAACTTGCTTCAGTTGTAGTGGACAGCACGTGGCTGCAATGCTTGCACTGCATCGCACGGAAAGTTCAACCTGTGTGCCTTTTCTGTTGAGAATTATCTAATGTAATGATGGTGGAACCGAAGGGCCACCTGGGTCCAAGGAGCAGGAAGACTGTGTGTCTGCGTGACATGGCATGGAGTCACCTGATTGTCCTGCCAGTATCTTTCGGGCACATCAGAGAGACCTGGGAATGCAATATAGGAACTGCAGATCTGAATCCTTGCTCTGCCACTGGAATGCCATGGCACCTTAACCACTTCCAGCTTCTGCTGGACATTGAAAATAGAGCCACCTTAATAATACTGTAATGGGTTAAAAGTGTAAGTGATATGAAAGACTTTGCTATGTAAGTTCTAAGCAGAATAAACTGAAAACCTGTGAGAACCTAAGTTGCATTTTGATATCTTTATTGATAATGGCCTGGGTTGCTCTTTCTTAATACAAAACAAATAAGGGCAAAGCAAAGTGGCTTATGTTTTATGTTACGGAGAACGATCTGACTTAAGCCACAGTGTTTCAGTCCTCCTGTGAAAATGTTGAGAAAGAACTTGCTGAAGAAATCCTCAGCCAAACTGAAGGATCACAGAATTGTGAAGCTACAGCTCAGTGGCACTGTCTGAAGTACATGTGAGAAAGAATGACCAGGATATTTGTTTAATTGATAGTATTAAGCACACAAGAGAATAAGTAGATTTACTGCATGATAAATTTTATACCTTTACAAGAAATAAACAGAAAAACTTTACTGTTACATATTCCTTTTCCAGCAGATATTGCTTGTCAATAGAGCAGGTTTAAGCAGCACTGGCTGTGACTCATGTTAGATTCCCACAAATCCTCCAGGAACCTTTATACAAAGCAAGTGATGGCATCTCTGCAAATCTCGCTCCCAAGCTGAGAACCAACCAAATGAGGAATGGACAGTGAAAATGCATGTATTATTTGCCTAGCTTAACCTGGGAACTTTGTAGAAGTGCTTGGTGGAATATGAAAATGGCACATGTTAGGGGAAAAAAAACAACCCACATTGTTCTTCATGACTTATTTAAACATTTTGGGCAGTGTTTGTCATGGAAAGTTACTCTGAATGCAGAGGGGAAAATATTGTTCTTCTAGCCATGTTAAAGAGATTAAGTTTTAGAGTATGAAAATGCAGACCAAACACTTCTAGCCTCTTAAATGAAGCTGTGCTAACGCGATTTTTTGGAGACTAGGGGTTTGTGTACCATCTACCCAGCCATTATCAACAGGCAGTATTCTACATGTATAAAGAAAGAACTGAGTATTAAAGAATGAGATTTAGCCTGGGTAATCCTATTTGAACTTCTTTTGAAGTGTTATTGTTCAATTCACATGTATAAGTTTGGGAAAACTTCAGGGTTTTAACATCCACACAAACTAAAACAATCCTAAAAAAGAAAGATGCAGAGTTTGATTGTTTACAGCTCTACATCTGATCTTCTTAATTAACAGATAGCTCAGAAAAGTAGATTTCTTCAGTGGTTTTCTGGGTTTAATGAGGTTTTTTTCCTTGCTACAAGTGTCTCTCCTGCTGTAGATGTCGCGGATGCTCAATAGACCATCTGAAAGTCATGGTCCAATTAGGACAACTGCATTTGAAAATGTTGGCACAAGTGGCTGACTCAAGGGCACATAAAAAGCTCATGGCAGAAGAGGGAAATGAGCACAGATTTCCAAGCACTTTGCCTCCTGCTTTCAGGATAGAGAATCCTTCCCCTCTTGAAATGAAAATGAATGGTTTGTATCCAAACTATTCATATCCTTTCTGTTGCCAGCCAAGTTTTGGTCAATGTTTTTCACGGGCTATTTTTTGTCTAAACCATTTTACCCTACCTTATTCTTCTCCAGTTTAATGTCAACTCTTTCTTCCATCCTTTTTCACCATGCCAAAAAGTCTTCTTTAGCTCCAGCCAAGCACTTTGTCTGCTGTTGTCTCATATCCATCTCTATAGTTAAAACACTGGACTCTTCTGTTATCCAAGTTCTTCAACTGCTGTTCCGATCTTTTCTTCTTCCACACCAGCTCTTCTCTAAACTCAGTGTTAATTTCTAAATCTCCGGTATTTATCACTAGAGCTCTAAATGGACAAGCTTTAGTTCCACCTACTGCTGCTTTCCTCAATTAAATTTCATTTTCAGTGATGAAGAGGAAAGATGCCAAGTTTTATGGTAATTCATGTCAACTACTAATTTGAACCTGTCCGTATAGCACCACACGTTGACATAGATGTACCCCTGGGAAAATCTCTGTCTGCTTATGTATTGAAGACAAGAGATGACAAACAATAATGAAATGTATACTGTTGTCAAGAGAGGTCATGGAAGATCATCTGTTAATTGTTTCTTTCCAGTACCTTCTGGAAAGCATTTTATTTTTTGTCAGGCAAAACAACTAATTCTAATTGGCTGCTGGATGGAAACAACAGCCTGATAGCTGTACAGAAAGGCCTTGACTAGAAAATTTAATCTTTAGTTATCAATATATTAAGGACAAGCAGGTGAATGGAAAGTGCAATGAGGTATTGGAAAAAAAAAAATTCTGTTCTGCTTTTTGACGTCTCCAACTGGCCAAAAGATTCCTTCTATTAACTTTTCCGATAATATTGCCTAAGATAGCCACGAGCTGTGGTAGGAGATATAGGCAGGCAAGACAAAAAGAAGGGAATGTCAGGGCAGCTTTCCTTCACTGCTAAAGCGCTTCTCCTGCAGTATAATGGCAATCGTCAACTATGGGACTTAGTCCAGCAAATATGAATGTTCAGAGCAGCTATAGAGGAAAAGCTATAAACCACCTGACTGTACCAAGAGCTGCAGCAAAGGTTTCCTTTTCAATCAAAATAACTAGTAGCAAAAGAAAAGCCCCAAACCGTTGCAGCACAAAGTTTTTCATCCGCTTTAATTACTTTCCATAGGGAAGACATGAAAAATCCAAATGGTCCTTGTCAGAGGGTTACAAAATGATGGCACAAGAGCCCCAGGTAGCGATATGTGAACGGTTATTCAAACAAACACAGACTGATATGATGAGATGGGGCTTTTTGTCTCAAGCATTTTTCTTTTTGCTGTAGATAGGTGCGTGCTGTTGGATTTCATCCATGCACAGCCTCAGCATTTGCTTTCTGTGACAGGCAGGTTGTAATGAATTGCATTGGTACCTAAGAACTGAAACTCTCACTTTGTTTAAAGTGAAAGCCCATCATCATTAACAAAAGCTATATCTTGGAGAAAATGAACCATGAAATACATATTCTGATGAGGAGCAATCAAACATTATTCTGAAAATCTCCAAGGTGTTTATGAGCACTGTGTATGAAACATTCAATTTGGCTTGTTTGGTGCTGTTCAAAAAGGGAAAAGCTCTTTGTCAGTGATTCCCAGTAATCCAGATGAACGTGCCTTTTTCTGAAAAGCATATTTTACTGCATAATGACAAGAGGCGTGTAAATGCATTAATTAGCCATTGGAACGGCTTCAGTGCCACAGTCAGAGCACATTGGAAGGGGAATATTCCAGATGTAATTAAAGTATCAAAGTTACTTAGAGTGAGTTTATAGTTTTCCAGAGCCAAATAACTAGGGGACAGCAGGGACAGGATACGATTAAATGTTGCTGTGTTGCATCTAATTGGGGAACTGTGGCTGTTTGAAACAGAGGAGGGCAATGAAGACTGCAGGCTAGTAAGACACTGGTAGCTAAATCAGAGAAAGTAGTTTTATGTGAACTTTGAGAAATGTCTGTGATGGCATCCTTCTCATGGGGCTACCTTACAGTGAAGCAAAGGCCAGAGGTAATCCTTGTGCCCCCACCTCCCAATATTTCCATGGGGCACTGATGCCCAAAAGTCAGGGAGGGGATATTGACCAATTCATTCTGTCCCCCTGGAAGAGTGGGGTTATAGTACAGAGGAAATGCTGCTTCTGATCCATTTTAAATTCTTGAAGTAATTAAGATTACAGACCCGTGCACTGCTAAGACCATTTTACCATTGAAGCTCCTCCTGTGCCCCATCCCCCCCTCCATGACCTGTGAACATTGGGTTGGAGGCGAGCTGGAATCTCTGAAGTCCAGAAGGGAATTCTCCTAGAGTAAATGAGCCATCACAGGAAAATCTGTGATACCTAGAGAATAAATAAACCAAAGCCCTAATCACACATCTTAAAAAGTGATTTTTTGAAAAATGGATGCCTGCAGGAAATTCAGGAGAGACTAAAAGCTTTAACTCTGCCATTAAACCCTACAATGACCGCCCCTCTTTTATTTATTTTTTCCCTGGTAAAGAAGCAAGTAACTTACATTTCCTATGAACAATGCTTTAGAGACATCCATCAGTTTATTGGCTTTGATGGATTTAAACTAAGTAAAAAAAGAAACAAACAAAAAACCAGAAACCCTATTCATAATGAGCCTACAACCATCTGTGGGTTATTTTTGTGTGTGTTGCTAACGATTCCATTTATCTAGTAGTCCAAAATATCTCCTTGCAGAGGTGTGTGTATGTGTCTGAGGGCTGTGAAGATGGCAAACAACTTCTTTGACACAGGATGCTATGCAAGCATGAACATAAAATATGGCTCTGGTTTATATCACTTATTGGATCCATTGTGTGTTGCAGCTATAATGCAACTCACGCATTCTTTTGCTATCAATTTGAACAAGTAAATGAGTTATGAAATAATTATATTTACAGTTCTAAAGCTATGTACACCAGATTATAAAATCCCTCAGCAGAGCAATCTTATACCTGCTTGTGTCAATTTTGGCTTCCATCAGATTTCAGCATGTTTAAATTCAAGATATGCTGGAAATCTTCTCTGGAAGAGAATCTTCTGGAATTAAACTGTTAGTGACCACTGATTGCTAAACACAGCTTCCTTCTTGTCTTGGTACTTCTATGACTCTCTACCTCAGGTTTAATACCTCTGTACATTGTTGCTCTGTGAAAGGATAGACTGCTGTTTTTATTTTCTTGAAGAATAGACGTGAATAGTGAAAAAGAATATTTTAAATAAGCAAAGATACTAGTTAAAAATATTCCTTTAAAATAAATAAAATACCTTTTTAAACCTGAAGGCAAATTATTTTCATATGTCCTTGGCACTCTGTGCAGTAGTCAAGAACCAATTGCATGTGACTTTTGCTTTCAGTTACTATCTGATATTGGAATAACACCACTGCAGCTACACCTGATTCTTATTAACACCAGTGAAGGCTGAAACTTGCTTTTTTGTTTTATTTATTGCTTAATTACAGTGACTCCACACATTAATTTGAAAATAAAATCATGCATACACTTTATTGCTTAAAGGGCAGAAAGCTAATTGAAGGTAGTAAAACGAGATCTGCACAAGTGGTGCTAGGAGTCAGGCAAGAAATGGATGTTCTGCTAACACTATTTTGGTCATATTTTACCTTTGCTGTTGTCCACAAAGACAGATGCTGTGAACAGGTGCTGGTGTTAGGAAGTCAGCTGCTTTGGGATTATCAGTCAGCTGGTTTTGAGGTAATGGAAAGGGGCAACATCTGAAAACAGAAAAACTAATAGGAGAAATGACATCCTTGTAAAACAGGAGTCCGCGATCAGGCTCCAGGAAACTGCTTGTATTGAGTTTAGTTTAAATCTTTTCAGGCTAAGAAAGTGGGAAACCTTGAAAGTGGTAAGTATGCTCCATCTTTTTATAAAATATAGTACAACACACTCTGTTCTCCCTGTCCATGTTTTTGATCTTTTTTACTCTGCTTGAACACTTTCTGTTGTTTTACTTTCCAATTATCTTTTTCAGTCTAATTTTGCCCTCAGGCTATTTTTGCTCTTATGTACATGCTGTTATTTCATAGTCTCTTTTCACAATCTTTCAAGTACATATGATTTCTCTTGTGATTTTCATTTCCTTTTAGCAGCTATTTTTCCTTTCAAGTATTTCCTTTTCCTTCTTTAATGAGATTTTTTTAATGGTAATTTTTAGGCTTCCAGTCTAGATCCCCTCCCTTTTCCTCTCTGCACTCTACTAAGCATGTTTTTGTCCACATAACTCTTATTTCTCTCACCCCCTAACTATAGCATCTCCCTTTTGTCCTTTTGTTCTTCCCCTCCCCATATGATTAATTTTGTTTTGCCTACACCTAATTTACCTCCTTTCACTGCACTCAGGTAACTCCCATGTTCTTTCATTATGCATCATGGTCATCTTAGATGGAAATTGCATTCGATAACCTAAAGATTGTTTTGAATTCCACCTCCCTTTTCTACTCTCTCTATGCTATGATTAACAAAGACGACAACTATTTTCTAGCTAAAGGATACTTTGGTGTCCTTATAATGCTTCACCTCTGTCTCTCTCAGCCTCAAACCCAACCATGAAGAGGCACTTGTGTGGCACCTAGTTCAAGCCATTTCTGAGATTAAAGCTTCTGAGACTCTGGAGGGAGGGGGGAAAAAAGGGAAAAACAAACTGTGGAAACTGTAGACAAATGACAGTAGTCTTGTCTTTTGTAAACTAGTAAGGATTGGTTAGCCAACAGCCTGAAGCATAATGTTGCAGGTGCAGTGTGTGGAAGAAGAAATCTGTTGCGTTCAATATGTTAGCCTTAATTGTAAAAAGAACAGTGTGTCTTTCTTAGAGCTAAATCCAGATTTCTCCTGGCTGCTGTAAAATGGGGCTGATGAATAAGGGTGGTTTGATACATAACAAAGGGAGCTTAAGGATCCAGATGCAGACTTGATGCCCCAAAAGCAAAGAAACAGTTTTGGTCTGATCTCTAAGTGATTATATGGTTATTTGGTTCTTCATTCAATGTACCAAAATCTGACCAAAGTTCTGATCTTAGCTTTATTGAAAACAATGTCTCTGAGCAAGTTTCCAAGATGGAGCATCTCAGCATTGGTTCCTCATGGTATGGCACGAGTCAGTGATGTGAATACAGGGCATGTAGGAGATGCCAGGGCTCATACCAAACCAAGAAATTTTCTTTTTCTTTTCCTGAAAATGTAATGATCAGATTCTTCCTTTAGAGTGCTCTACCAGCTTTATAAATGTCACCTTAGGCTGTGAGACATCTATGGTGATCAATTTTCCTTAGTTACTCTGCGTGGATATTCCTACGTGATGAGAAAAGCCACTCCACCTCATTCTTTCTCTTTAATATATGTAATTTGGGCATCAGTCAGCCTGTCCTTCACTGTGTTATTTAAAATGTGACACGGTTGTGTCTTTACTGATGTGGCCAGATTGTGGTGTTTGACAAACTGCCACACATATTCCCTGCTTAGCCCACAGGTGAACCCAGATTTTAAACATAAAGAGGTTGATGGGATCCTAAGCTTATGGCTATCTGCATGACAATCTTTATCCTCGAGCATCTTGACACCTTCTGCACTGGAAGTTCGAATTAAGCCACACTATCGCAAGCATCATCAGGTTGTGTTTTCTGTGGGTACTTCTTGTGACAAAAAAAACCCAACCCTATTTCAAGTGTATTCCTCAGGAACGTTTTCATGATCAAAGGAAAAATGATGGTAAATTGGCTATGTTGCTTCCTACTGAATAACCACCCATATGTTGTCCATATGGAAAGTACCCCCCTTTCTGAAAGGTTTGAGGCTGAGGGAGTGCTGTAACAGAAATAGCTCCAACTTTTTTTACATGGGAAGGGCAACACCCACACTTTAATTATCAGGAAAGGAAGAAGGATTCCTGTCTGCTGGTAGACAGGCAATCTGTGTTGGTTTGTTGGGCACTGTACAGGACCAGGATATTTGTCAAGGAGAGCAAATATGTCAGTTCTCATCACTATATAGTTGGAGTACAAGATTCTTGATTTTAGTCAGAGCTGATCAATGCAGAGTTGTACTTCCCACTAGGACGTTCAATGTCATATTGAATGTAATGGGGCTGAAATGCGGATTGAGAATATTTTTTGCATAAAAGCCCATTTACAATCAGGTAAACATGAAGATGTTCTATTGTACATTTTTTCCTTTTTTTTTTTACTACTTCAGTGATAATTACTGAAAACATCTTCAAACACAACATTTGGTGATTTAACTTGCAGGAATTTTAAAATTGTCTGGTTCTGTCAATGAAATATACTGGGATCTGAAAGTCCTCCATCCTAATCAGCTCTATGAAGCTCTTCTGAACTGCAATTTCTTCTTTGATTATTCTTTGCTATATAGCAAGGATTTCAGCACTTTTGGTACTTACTCTTCTGTGTCAACGGTGGAAGTGTAGCATTTATATTACCTTGTGGTTCTTCTTTAATATTCATATCCCTATGATATCTGCTTGTCAAGGCTTTTAGCAGAAGGCTAAGGCTGTAGTTAGATAAGTATTATTACCACTTTCTTAAAAGGAGAGAAAATAAAGATACAGCCAGTGCTGATTCCTCCAAGGTCAGGGAGAAAGTGAGCATACGAGGGGTGGGGAAGTCCCTAAGAGATTTAGAAAAAAAAAAAAAAAAAAATAATTAAAGTAACCCAACTACAGCTGGACTTAGATTGTCTGTTAAAATTACGAATCTGCAGCATCGCTCATACCATTCAGCTGCTATGAAAAAGGCCGCTAATGGTATCACTCACTGAAAGCTGACAGTTACCCTTTGAAGCTGACCTTTTGTTAAACCAATTCTCCCTGACTCAGATTGTAATGCATCAACACATCCCATTTCAGAAAGTTTGATGTAGAGTAAATAGTCCAGAAAATTAGTAACAGTGGAAGAATCTCCACCAGCAAAAGGCAAACTTTCTATAGTTGCTGCTTATTTTTTCTATAGGCAGGTTAACATTATCGTTTTAGTTCAGGTCAGGAGTGAGCTTTTGGAGTGACTCAGGCTTGTCCCCCCTCATGACTTTTAAGTTTGTGTTGTGGAGTGGTCTTGGAGTTCACAGTCAAATCCTTTTTGAAGAAACTAAATCAGAAGGTGCATTCCTACCACTAACAGGTGTCCAGTCCATTGGACCAGACCAGTCCAAAACACATAGCAAAGTATGTAGAGTGAGTACATCAGATCTTCAGACCAAATGTTCTGCTCTAGTGATTGTGTCCCACTTTATGATACTACTTGCTAATGAAAATACAGACTCTCTGCAAAAAGAAAGCACCCAACCTAAATCAGATATTGAGTTTACAAGTGAATGGTGTTCTTCAGGCTGCCTAGTTTGGTCTGAACTGAATTTGAACACGACCAATGTCTTACAGAGCTTCTTGGGCTGCATAGGCAGTCATGTAAAGAGTAGTTTCCAGTGGAAGCTATTTCCCGAGCAACGCATTTTTCTGTACAAAATGGTGGCTGAAAACACTCATAGGTTGGGCTTGAAGTCTCCATACTGTGTTAAGAAGTCAGCTCAGGATATCTATTAGGCACAAGGCTTCATGTCTGTTCTTCATCTGGCCTGCCCAGGTTGCATGAAAGAGTGTGGAGCTGCCCCAAGAGACCTCAAACACTTCTCTTCTAGTAAGCTCAAAGGCTCAAGCAGTCTGTCCTATGTACTTACTATATCTGATGTGAACAATAAGTAGTATTTGGTTCAGAAAAGGGCTCAAACTTCCATTTAAATGATTGCAGACATTCTCTTATTAAAGACTCTCCAGTAAAGCCATTAACTAAAGTTGGAATGCAAGAAATATTTTGATCCAAAGAAGACAAAACTAGAGGAGCCTGCAAGTATGATTTTGACACTTCTATAAATCAGTATTTGTCCTTTGGGCTGTATCTTTGAAAAACTAATCTGACATATCTACAGGAGTTAGGCGAGAAGGACTGGTGGGGCCATCTGCTTGCCATTCTACAGCAAACTACAACAAACGTCCCCACTGGGCCTCTTCTGTCTCTGAACCCTGCTGCCAGAAAGGTTGGCTGGCCATTGGGAATTGGCCAGAGCTTTGCAGTCCTGACCGAAATGGTAACACATATAGGGCATTGATGTTGTGGATGGGTTGGTTCCTTTAAGTTCTCATCACAGTAGTTCTGGAGTTTTAAGAGTTATTACCTGAAAAATCCATTCTATCTAGAAACTGCTTTGCAGCCACATAATCCCCCATGAATCTGTAATTCAGGGAATCATATGATAAAAATACTAGATTTCATAATTATATAATGAAATAGGAAGCTTAAATAATAAATTCCTATGGGTAACCTGTTTTACATTCAGTATTTCAAAGCACAGAATATTAACAAATGTCTTGTGTGCTATTGGGAACTGCATTAATAATAACAATAATAGGGATTAAAGGAAACTGGTAGTAAAGGTCATGCGTATCTGAAACGACAAGGTAATACATCAGCCTGCAGAGCAAGACAATGTTTTAAGGTTGAAAGAATACATTGTTTTAAGCAAATTGCCCTGGAGGAAATGACAAAAATATCTCATTTATGAATAACTGGTGGTAGTTATAATAAATGTTGTATGTAAGAGAGCTGTAGCATGTTAAAATATTATAACAATCACAGTGTTTGGATCTGGCTTGAGACTGATGGAGTAAGGATGCTTGTAGCCAGCATTCTATTGTGTGGGTCCTGATTTCTGGATGCAGATGCTTATTTTTAATTTTTTTCCTGTTTACTGAATAAGGATTTCTCAGCTCTTCTATGTATATTTACAAGCTGATCTAAAGCGCTCAATGGAAGCGTTCAGTAGGCATCAGATGAGACTCGCTTGAGATGGGTCCTCAGCTGGTATCTTTTGGGGACAGTGTAATACTTCTGGGTGTTTGATTCTTAATGGGGCTTACTCTGCAAGCCAGATTTGGGAAATCAGCCTCATTTAAAACACCAGCTGCTTAACTCTCAACTGAGACTTAAAAGTCCAACACTATGCTTACATTGCTTGAGGAGGGCAGCCACAAGGCTAGCTTTGCTGTCCATACAGCCAGCAAGTCTGACTCCAGGCATGGCTGATGGCTGTTCTCACATACAGTATGGGCTCCCAAGTGCTCATACATCAGCAGCTTAATAGGCTTTTAGATATTGGGCATAACTATACCTACTGCTAGTTTGCTGGTGCTGTCAAAGCACCAGTCGGGAAGCAGATGAACTGCAGAGCACCCTGTGCTTTATGAGCACTTATAAGCCCACTCATGAGTATAGTGTTATTGACATCCGCAACCCAGCAGACATGAGAGCACTTTTGTGAAAAGGTATAGCTGCAAGGACAAGGTTAATTGTCTCAGTTAAGCATCATGCTAATAGATATTACATTAGACTGAGAAGGGGTGGAAATGTATGTGTTTTCTCCCTTTCTGCTCATAATTCAATATTCAATTTCTGCCACTTCTCAGATGTCATTTGTTAAGTCCTTGCTGTGTGAAGCAATCCTGAATACAAACTTTTTTATGTGAATGTCTTCAAAGTTTGATTAAGTTGGAAGAGTCAGAGTTTCTTCCTTCTCTGGGGAAAAAGAAATGTGTTGGTCAGTGTTTACCTCTGCAGTGAATATATATTCAATATTTCTGTTAAGCAGAATTCCACCAAATATATTATTGGCATAAGCTTTGTTAATTAGAAAATGCATTGAATGTTGACCTGGCTGACAAATGGTATCGACTTCTAATGTGGTTGGAAGCAAGAAATTTCATTAAGTACTAACAGTTAATAATTTGAATAATTGGCCCGAGAGAGGAAAAGAGATCAGTGTTGATACACAGACAATTGTGCTGGTGCTAGCCAAAGGCCACCACACTGCAGGCCATCCTTGGCCTCCAAGCTCTAAAGAGAAACTGGCAGTGAGCATGGAAGTATCTAGTCCAGAGCAAGATGCTGTGCAAGAGGATAGCTTCAGGGTCAGTGAGCTTCCAGAGAGATTCCTGCTTGTTCATGGAGTGTCACATCTGGTTATGAACTAGGAAATGCCACTGGTGAGAAAGCACAGATCACTAGCTGAGATTGTACCTACCACTTCATCAAAACCTGCCACAGACCACTTCTTACCTTCACCAAGTTCAATGCAGCAAAATGAATGGTACCACTGTTACATGGATAAATTAAAGCAGACCTTTTGTGGGCTTGAGCTGTGTGAGCTAACCAATGCTTAGCTTCCAACCCTTCATTGTTACACACATGCACAGACACAGATAAAATAAATCAGCAGCACTCTGGAGCAATCACCACAGAGAACCCAGGACTGGAAGCAGAATTACTTGCTCATTTTATGTAGTCCCTCCACATGACAGCTGAGATGTATCAGAGGAAAAATGGGATGGGTTTCATTATTAGTAGCTGTTTTGTACTTGTCTTATGTCTAGCAAACTCTTACTTCCAAAACTCACAGTCCAGTGCCTTTTATTAGTGGTACCTCTGTGTAGTTATTTGTTAATACAAGAGACATTCTGGAGAACTGAGATCCGTAACAATCTGAGTAATTTCCTGCATGAATGACTCTGTGTAATTTATTACAGTCGCATGGATATTGCTAAGAACTGGCTAGGATATTCACAAGTTTTACTTGTCCATATTAAACACTTGCATACTGAGCAGTGAGCATTGATTTTGCTGTAACATCTCATTTTAGGATGTTCATCATATTACAAAATGTAATACTATGCTTATCAGAATCCCTTAACCTATATTTTTCACTGTCTTTGTCTAGTTTATCATTCTTTTTAATGTTTTTATATTGCTGTTTCACAGTCCATGCATACTTAGAAATATACATCTGAGGAACACTTATATTCTTTTAATCTGCCAAGCATAAAAAGTTGATTAAAAAAAAATCTTGTTTATTACAGTCCAAAAAGTCTTATCAGTTATTAAATCTTTCCAAATCTCTCTGCTTTACAATGAAATCAACAGAGTGGAAGTTATGCTTTTATAGCTCTATTAAATTGGAGGCTGTAATTCTTGTGGAAAAAAGTTATTAACTAAGGCAATTTATTATGGAGTCTAAGAAGTAACCGACTTCTGTGTGAGTAGCTATAAATATAGGTTTTCAGACTGTGTAGAAAGGCAGCCAGTTTGGAAACATTAAAAAAACCTGGGGAGTGAAGGGCACACGTCAAGAGGTGCCCAGGTGGTGACGCAGGCACCGGATTCAACTTTGCCGTGCTGTTCTGCAGTGGGTTTCTCTCTGCGCAGGACTTTCCTTCTGCACAGAGGAAGGAAAAAGAACATCCAGCCTGGTGTTTCTGAAAAAGGTGAGAGGACAGACTGAGAATGCATACAGATATGTATATTGATTTTCCACTAAAATAGTGAAGAAAGCTCACCAGCTTCCTCTTTTCCAAAAGCTGTCCCAATTTTTCTTCATGCTATTTAATGTCCTTTTCAGATCGTACTGCAGGAAAGCTTCCACCTTCTTCCCACATCTCCAAATACCTTTCCCTGCTCCCTAATATCCCCAGTTCCCTCCCTTCTCTGAGGCCAGCTTGCTTGGCTGGTTTAGAGCTGTGCCTTTGCCCATCTGCCTCCCTGCCTCTTGGGACAGATAGGGCTTATCTCTGTGGGGCTCTAATAAGGTCTCTGTTCTCCCCAGCTGCTGGATTTCCTGCCATTTATCCTGTCACCTATTTAGACTCGAGTTCACTCTTCCTCTGTTGTAAGCAACAGGAAAGACAACCAACCAGCTGGTTTGGGGGGGCTCAGCTTTTTGTGGACAGAGAGACATTAAAGGGGCTTGAAGATGCAGCAAATTCATCCTCTGCAAACCAGGCTTTTAAAGTGACTTCAGGCTGGATAATCAGAAATGTCGTTAGCAATTTGGAGAGCTTGGGTATAGCCCCTGCCCTGAGTCCTTACAGTCGTAAATGAACAAATCCGTGTTCTGGCTTTTTCTGGGCTGGAAAAGGAAAAGCAATAGTGCCTCAGTAGACCTCACAAACATGTAAGTCTTCTGCACTTTACCAGCCCTCCAAATCTTCTCCTGTAGCTGCTGCTGCTCCAGGGGGTTGTCCTCCTTCTCCAAGTCTTTCTGTAACTCTTCTGCATATCTTTTACTTAGGGTACTCCATTTCCTCCACACCTCTGCTCTTGACTTTGTTATGTCTCCTGACCAATAACAAGGAGTGCATAACTTTCCATGAGCTGGATCACGCTTCCAACAGCATTCACATTTCCAACGTCAAAGACATCCCAGGGCAGACTTTGAAACATATGACAAAGTGCAGCTAACTTAAACTCCTTGTCAAGCAACGTTCTTATCACCTTTTATTTACTATACAGATATTCATCTTTAAGAAGCATTTTTGCTGAGAGAGATTTAAGGATTCAGCTTCTTGTCATAGATGGATACCATTAAAGAGGGGCTATTTATAAAAAATATCCAGGCAACAAGAACTCATATTTAGTGTGGCTCACAGCAGAGAAAACCCAGTGTTGAGCGTAATGTGTGATTTCAGCTATTTAGATTGTTTTCTGCTGTCCTGTTCTGCAGTGTATTTTTTTTTGGTTGAGATGTTATATTTTATGTTCCATCATGGTCAGAGCTAACAATACATGTTTTATTCCATGGTGTCCTTTGCAGTTTCAGCTTTAATTCTGAAAATTTGGCTTATAAGCTTCAAGACAGATAAAGAAAAGAGTCCCCAAGATCAAAGAGGTGGTAGCAGATGAAAGGAAACTGGAGAATGCCTTTAGGGATTAACAAGAAGTCTTGAGGAAAAGGTACCAAATATCCAGTCAGTCACCACCAAACTGTGGAGAAAAGTCTTCTCTGTGGAAAAAAAGCAAAGGAAGGATGATTGCTGTTATTTAGGCAAAAGCTGTATTTCTGATGGTGGTGTGAGAGAGAATACATAGGAAGAA
Source organism: Aptenodytes forsteri (assembly GCF_000699145.1). Classification (NCBI taxonomy): domain Eukaryota; kingdom Metazoa; phylum Chordata; class Aves; order Sphenisciformes; family Spheniscidae; genus Aptenodytes; species Aptenodytes forsteri. Next base: position 21,661,401 of record NW_008795129.1, read on the forward strand.
AAATGGTTTTTGCCATCATCCTAGAGATGAAAACAGAAATAAGCGACATTCAGTGACCCTATGTCAGAGGATTCATTATTTATAACGCTCTTGAGACAAAATGTAAAATAGTGCATGTTCTTCATTCACCCCTGTGATTTGAAGCATAGGGAATGAGTTTCCTTTTCCGATATGTTCACGCTCTGCTAAGAAAAGTTAACGTTTCTGTAAGAAATCAGTAGAGTTCCATGATCGTATGTTTCACTTAAGTATGGAAGTAACAAATCATGCTGCATATACATAAGAATAAGCAAATGCTGACCTGCAATAAATCATCTTTCCAAACAGTACATTTAGATAATGAGCATATGAAAATCTTAATATGGAGCTTATTACTTAACAGAAATTCTTCCTGCTGAATTTAGTCAGCTTTTGTACAGGCTATGGAAGAGGAATAAATATCTGCTACCAAATCCTAGGTCATTATTGCATCTTTCTCTGACATATAATTAGAGAAACTACCCACAGAAGTCAATGGCAATAACATGTTCTGCTTTGTTGGAAATGTGGAGTCAAACAACTTTGCCATGTGGCAGCTGAGAGCATCCTTTGGCTCACTGAACACTGAGTCAATAAAAGCTGAGTAAGAGCTAAAATTGGCTTATATTGCATGAATGACTTTTTGACTGTCTTAAACCGTTTATATTTATGTTCATTCTCTCCTTGAACCGTCCCAGAACGTCTGGATTACTCAGGTACTTTTTTAAATATAAGTTAGTTCGTGCAATTAAGGACTCTTTTCAAACAGTGAATGCATTCAAAGTACTCAACCTACCGAAAAAAATGCAGCCACTATTTTTAAGTGTTCTTAATTATTTGTTCAGTGTCCTGTGACCCTTGTGAAGGGTATATGAATAATTCATTATTCATTCCTTGTTTCATATGCCTTGAATCATGGAAAATATTTTACTTGTTTTGTTCTGTCTAGCTCTAATAACTAACTGTTATCTACAGCTTACAGTCAGGACACCCAAGGCAGGGAGCTTTATCTAAGTCCGTAAATGAAGTATTTTATAGAAAACTGCCCTGAAAGAAGCCGAGACTGCAGCAAATCAAACTTGAGTATGTGAAAAGATTCAGCCTGGGCCAGACAGTTCTGCGAAGTGGGTAGCTAGTGGGATGAGAAAATGATGGGAGGGAGCTATAGTGATACTGTCTGTCTCACAGTTTGTCTATTTTGATAAGGAAGAGACAGGTGGAGGACTGTTGGATTAGGAAGATCAGAAAAGCTTAAAGGAAGCATTGGCAGAGAGTATGAAGAAGTTGGTAGTTGGGAGACTTGCAGACACTGAAGATGAGGTCGGTTACTCCTTGTCCAGCTATAGGCTTGGCGGAGATTTGGGGAAGTTGCCCTGTCTCAGTCCCTGCAGCTCAGGTTGCTTTGCTCCCTGGCTCTCCTTTACTTCAGAGGGAGTCAGGAAAGACTTAGGCTAAGCATCAGTGGGGCACATACATCCTCTGGAAGCGCTACGGAAAGCTAAGGATTATGGTAGGGTGAATTTCTCATGTTTCTGGAGTGCACTAGGATTTTTCCATACCTCCCCATGGTCTCAGGATACTGTAAAAGTTTGTGTCACTCTGGTGCATGTCTCTAACCACTCAGGAAATTGCTGACATTCAGCATCTTGCAGGGTCCAGTTCTACTGCAGCTTGTAAAGTCCACACGTAACTGGCGTGGGAAGGTCCCTTCAAGCCTCAGGCTTTTGAAAAGTGAATGAGCTTTACTACCATAAATCTCATCACAACCAGCTATTTATCAAAGCACAGTACATTGCACGCTGGAAAGGCAACATGCTATGGTGTATGCTTTCACTGGACATTCTGGGAGAAGAAAATAGCCTAGCAAAAATCAAAGAGTTTTAGAAATTATTTAAAGGAAATAACAAAGTGATCCAAAATATACTCTTCTTGGGTTATTAAATTACAGTAAAAACATTAGTCCTGCACAGGCCATTATTTTATCATTAGCTTAATGTCATCAGTTAATGAAGACTTTCAAGAAACATTCATGCAGCTATCGTATATGGTTTGTTAGGCTACACACACCCATGGATAACGGACGCAATTAAAATGCTGCCAAAATAATCATCTTTGAAACAAAGCTTTGCCAGCGTCTGTCAGTGCTCCAACAGCATATGGGGGTTTTTTTTGGTGGTGGAAAATAGTTTTAATTTTACCCATACAGACGTTTGTTTCCTACTAACCCTAGTTTTGCCCATAGCATGAAGCTATGGAGGAAATTTTCTGTCATAAATGATTTACTGTTGCAGTTCCACCGCCCACCCTGACCCAACCTCCTTCCGCATTTCAGGAAGGTGTATGTTTAACATATGTCACTGATGAGGAGGAAACAAAATGGTTAGAAAAGGAATAAGCATCTAAATGATGATAGCCCTCTAGCAAAATTATCATGCTAATATTTCCATTTTTTTTTCACTTTGTAACCTCTTGGAACTACAATTTATTTCCATAGCAGCTGTATGCCTTCTGCAAAATAAAGATTTAGCATCTTTCTACCAATACTATATGTTTTAGCAAAGAATTAAGGCATAGTTTAATCTTATTACATTTTATTATAGGGAGGTTAAGACTCATAGTGGAAAAGATACGAATTAATTAAGCAGAGCTGTCTGTTGTCGCTCCTTGGGACTGCTTCAGAAGATATAAAAGAGCTCCTTTCATTATTTAAAGAAAGGGTAATCCCAATGAACTGGTTAACATTTACTTTTTAATAGGACAGTATGGCACTGCTACAGCGTACCTGGAAAATATTGTACATTAGCTGCAGCTTCTACACATCTGCTACCATTTCAGGCACCATGAAGTCCCCTGAGGCAGACTGGATGAAGAAATGCTAGCTGTAGTAAATCCCCCTTGCCACCCCTGCCTTCCCGCCCACCCCAAGAATTCCTGCCTAGCTAGTAGAATAAAAAAATGCTTAAGCACGAAAAAGTTGCAACTCAGTTTGAATCTGAATTGTTTCAGAGATCTAAATCTGCCTTTTGGTTTTCAAAATGGACTTCTCTTGAATTTTCAGATTGAGATGAAACTACAATGGATACAAATTCAAGATATCTGTACATCACCCATGGGTTTTAGCCAATATTTTGAATGATATTTTCAACTGTTAATCTTTTTCCTGATGTTGTGCCTTCTGCTAAGAAGTTTATGATTTTGCATTCATGTTTATGGATGATGTCCTACAAATAGGTCATGCTACCTTTTAAAAGGATTTGCAAATGTTTTCAGAAAGTAAGTTTCCTGGAGACTATTTAGAACCTGCTGGACATCATGGAATGAAATTAGAGGTTTTAAATTAATACTCTTTGTATGTAAATTATTCTGAGTCACCATCTTAAAACTGAATCCTTGATGATTGTTTAGGAAAAAACTAGCGCTATACACACTGACTATGTGTTGTCTTCAGCTTGTTAAGATTAAACAGAAGACTTCTCCCGTCTCTGCCAGTGCTTCCAGCATAAAGCTGAGACAGGACAGAGCAGAGAAGCTCACAACGTCATTGGTCAAATTGTCAATGCAGTCTCTTTCAGAAGGAATAGATTGATTTTTTCAAAACTTCAACCAAGCAATTTAATAAAGAAGCCTGTGCTGCTTGGGGATGTACAACTGTTCTTTTACTGAAAGGTTATGAAGCATTTCTAGAGAACTTAAAAGATTGATTTGCATATTGTTGCTCATCCCTTATAAAACCAAATGCTTGGTTTTTGGAGCTGTCAGTTTAGAGAGCTGTTCCTTGAACTGTGCTATCAATTTTCAGGAGAGGAAATAGAGAGAGATGGAGGCTTCAAATGCCCACACTTATGTAGAGCGTGCGTTACTGTTCACAGATAATTTATCAGCATCATCCCTTTCTCATATGTTCCCTGTTTGTACAGACCTCGAGTAAGGGAAACTGTAGGCTGTAGCTGTTACCTCTGCCATTGTCTTCTCAGTATTTCTTGCCCTCAGTGTAGGAGTGGGGTCCTTGAGGGTGAAGCCACTGATTGCTTTGATCATCAGAAGTGGCAGAAGACAAACTGCAGAGGCAGCCAGCCTATAGGGTGGTTGTCATTCATCCTACCTACTGGCTGGGAATCTGCTGTTTGGTAGTGACAAAGAGAGGAAATCTTAGCCAGCTCACCTGAATTACCCTCTATGTCTTGCAAATAATGTCCTGAGACTTTCAGCAGCTCATCTCAGAAAGAAAGAGAGGCTTTTTCTTGAAATCCTTGTTATAACTAAATAACTTTTTTCCTAATGTTCTTCCTAATTTAAATTGTTGGATTTTATGTCTTTAATGACACGCATGCCACATCGCCAGGACTACAGAATTGTGCTCTCAAGATTGGCAGATGCTTCTTATAATTAACCCAGTTTTCAGCCAAAGAAGGAAGCCAACATTTTTCAGACTTGTGTACTGAAGACCTATAAATACACACCGTGTCAGGATGGTCTGTTTTCCAAAGGCACTAAGCAAACTCGGTATCTTTTAATGTGTGGGAAAACCAGGTCATTTGAACTCAGGAATCAGGTAGGGATTCGAGCATTTAACTAGGCAAACCTGCCTGAACAGCTGCTGTTTCATTTGGTAGCAAAGGGCAAAGGAAAAAATAAAACAAGAACAAAATCTCCTGGGTGCATGCTGCAGCAGCACAGCGGTCGGTAGGAATGTGGTCATCCTCGCTTGCGAGGTTTGTTCATGCTGTAATCAGTGTCGGGGCTGACAGTCCTGAGCTGTACAAAATTATGAAGGTCTTATAGGTGGCCTTTGTTGAAATGAAAAGCAGCAGTTCTGAATACAGTTTCTTCACCCAAATTTTAAGTTCAGCAAATTACATGGACTAGGAACTAATACGCTGTTATAAAGTTTATGCTTGATTTTGTTTGAAAATCACAACAACAAAAAAGCATTGTGCATCAGCTGAATTTCTATTAGCATATTAAAACAAACTCGATGAGCTATAGCAATGTATTTTGATTTAGGCCAACTTATTTTCTTAACCAAAATTCTGTATTCCACCAGCAATGTCTCCGAGTGGATTTTCATTGGTGGATTGCAACTGGGGAGCAACTACTCCTCAGGAATAGTAATAAATGCAAATGCAGCACAAAACTTCTCCAAAAATCTTGAAATTAGTTAGTTGTCTTAGATGATTAAAATCTGCAGTAGGAATCCTGATTTTATTTATTGTTCTGGAGGAATTTCAGATCTTCATGTGTAAGAGAAGAGGCTTGCAAGGTTTTGGTGCTGGCTGTTGGCAGTTCTTAGCACTTTCTACAATTTATTCCCCGCTGTTACACAGTTTCAGCAGTCTGAGGAGAGAACAGGGTTCTTGGAAGGAAACCGGGATGTTTCAACTGAATTTGCCAGACAGACACGTTGAGTTGTTTTTCAGCTCTGTGGTGAAAGTTAAAATATTTTGCACAACATATATTAAGATAATGGCAGTGTTTGCACTGGTGAACATACTTGTACACATTAAGGGAGCCAGTAAGGAACGACATTTTAATGAACTAATCTGTAACTATATACAGATATAAATACATATCTGTATATATAAATATAATGCAGTTGATGTCCATCCTCATTGCAGGTGTTTAAGAAATGACAAATACAAACATGAGTGTACAGACTGCCATTTCACAGGGGATTCTTTAAGGCAAATAAGGAAGTTTGGGAACACTTGGAAAGCAAAAGGAAAATTTACTTCTGTTCCAGTCAAGGGGTGAATGGTACAAGTTTCTGCTGTATCTCACAACAGTGGGAAATTCAGGTTTTTACCTAAAGGGGGTTAGATGGTTGGCTGTAGTCCTCGTTAGCACCATGGGCTCTGCCTGCAAGGAAGAGGATGCAGGCGGAGAGGATGTCTCACTGAGCAAATGTCCTTGAAAGGGATTTGCTTCCTAGGCAAAAAAATGTGTTTCTAAAGATACCCTAAGCTTCTATTTCTTATGGCTCTCCAGTAGTGCCTGGTGGTCCCTAACTGAGAAGACTATAAACACTCCTACTTAAAGACCATCTCAACCCCAAAACTGCTATTTGCCTGGCAGAGTGAGGCATTTTCAGCCACTTTCTGAAGTGAAAATGCGATGGGTGACTTCTGGGGAAATACACCGTAATTAATACTGGGGTCAGGTCTGGGGCAGCACCCTTCACTCTCCTTCCCACTCTGAGCGAATGATTTAACATGGTTTAGGAAGTGTCTTCATTTGTGTGAGGCATCAGCCAAGTTCATGAGGGGCTGTGGTTAAGGAAGATTGGTTTTCACTTTTTGCACATGCTGGAATCTTAAACTTAGCATCCCTCAAATCTGAGCAATTTCTGTCTGCCCAAAACGCCACTGTCGTTCCTCTTTTCCCACTTTCTCAATAATCAGCTAATTTATACTTCACGTATGACTCAGCTGCATTCATTTCAGTAGATGAGCATCATTTTACACTATGTAAGCATCAGTTCATCAAATTCTCTCTGGCTGAAAAGACATATACATTATTATTACAATGGTAATATTAATAAAGAAATTGCAGGGTACTGTTACAGTGAGCTGCAGGTTGTTTCCTCTGTCTGATCATTTTGGTCAGAAGACAGTCATTTCTTCCTACAATTCCATTTCTTGCACCCTTAGGGTCTGTAGAATTAAGGCACTTTCTTTTACTGACAGTAAGAATAAGTATGTTCTGTATTTTTTTCATAATAGATAGTATTATAATAAGTAATATATTTTCCTCACTCTCCTTAAAAAATGATAGGTTTTATTAGTCCAAACTACTCAGAAAGCCTCTGGAATTTGCAATATATTACTATATAACCTGTCTATGACCAGAAAGATTGATTGCCCTTTGATTGCTTAATCCTATCAATTATAGCTTTATACTGTTGATCAGTTTAGATGCATGTGTCATCCCCATAGTATCATTGATTAATTCCTTCTCACAAGCTGCTTATGGAAATACTATCTCAATATTAGGTAATAGCAGGATATATATGAATGGGTCAACAAATTAATGCACATTTGCTGCACTATGGATCAGGAGCCTGAGCTCCTCTGTCCCTGAAGTCCATAGAGACACTTGAGAATGGCCAGAGACCTACCAATAGGTCATTGATTACATTCCACTAGAAATTAGGAGGTCACGTTTTAGTTATTCTTTCATGCATCCCAGTAAATATACAAAAACATGCTAAGCCAAAAAGAACATAAAGTCATGCTTCATGCTGATTGCATCCTTCTTTTACAGCTAGACTAGAATTTTTTTATTAAACATAGTGCTTTTACATATATCTCAAATATAAAGTTAATTGCCAGAAGTTTGAAATTACTGGCATAATTTCTGAGTTTTGGGAAACATGATAATGATAGGTGTTAATCTAAATGTTACATTTTGCAGTGTAATGAAATGGAGAAATTGGTTAAAATTAATCAAAGATGCTCTTTAATCCAGAGGGGAGCCTTTAACATTAGTGCTTTGGGCAGTATTAGAATGAGACTTTCTAAAATAGTTCATACCCTGAAGGCTATCCTGGCTACTTTTCCATCATTTCAAAGAAAAATCTCTTCCGAGGTGCTAAGAGAGATGTTTAGTTTGCATTCAAAACAAAGTCTGGAGTCTCCATTGTTCTGACTTGTGACTTTATCCAGTCTTTAGCCTTATGACTAAGAAGTCTCGTGGCTTGAGAGTGTGACAAAGCAGATCCCCTCATCCCTTATGGACCTTAAACATGGCTAGAAACAGAAGACATTTGGGGAATCTGCTACTTGCACTTTAAAAAAGCAACTATTTCAAAGACTGAGTTAAAAGGGACATTACTAAAAAAGTTATCTATGGAACACAGAAAATGAATTAAAAATTGTGAATACAAAATTAACATTTTGCAATATGTGTTGCAAAATATATAAGCAGAATATATATTTAAACTCAACAAAAAGAAAAGACTTCTAATATCCAAACTACTTTTTAATTCTAAGGTATTAAGAAATAGTAACAGATGGCTAGTCCACAAAACAGGACTGTTACCCAAATGATTCACACTGATTACACAGAAAAACAGTCAGCCACTTGCTGACTAGGGTAAAATATAGCAAGGGAAAACAACAGACATATTCGACCCAGCTTTTTGGAAACCTTTGATTTATCACTACTAGATGTGACTGAAATCCCATTCTCCCATCCTTTCTCTGTTCTTTTTCTTTCCATTTCTACTTTGCACCCCATTTCTGGTCTTTTTTTCTCTATTCTTCGACTTTTCCAAAAGACTTACTATATAAAAACACAAGAGCAATAAAGCATAACAAAATCCAAGTCAAGCTAATTTCTAAATCTTTTTTTTTTCTCAACCATGAACTTGTGGGGATATGTTTTTAATATACTCAGAGCTGTTTGTTAATTAGAAGATGTCATTGCCTTTGAGGACTCCAGGTGGTACAATCAAAATTCCAAAAGTCTTTGCATACTTCTAGGCAGCTTTGAAAACATATCCCTGCAGTAACCAATTGGATCAAAATATGTAAAAATAGAAAAGCTACAAGGGGGTTCAGATGTTTAATCAAAGAGATGGATAGGAATTGCAAATGTATGTGCAACTGCCTTTGGGAAAGGCTACAGTAAATATGGCAGAGTATTGCATGAAAATACACTGACAAAATCCACTTTCCTGCAAGTGAGTTGAAGAGACAAGTCATCTCACTGCACTGGTGCAGTCTGTTATCTTTATAAAGGCTGTAGGGTTGTTTTTTTTTTTATATTGTTCTTCTCCAAAATTAAATCTACATTTTAAATCTTAACTCATGCCAACTTAGTAATTAGTTCCAGCATCTATCTGTGCCAGTCACTGCCACCATAATTTTTGTTAATTAAAACCAGTCATGGCAAGGGAAAATTAAAAATGTAAATGCCTCAAGTTTCATACCAGTTGCTGTTGTGGAAATTTGTAAGCTTTGTTGAAAAGGCAAAATTTTTCACTGAAACAATTAATTTGCTGCTGTTGTACTTTTTCAGCAGAATACCAAGGCTGAGGTTACTTAATATGATAAATATGAACATGTAGGCTGCATTTCGGTAAGCCATGAGCAAATGAATCAAATGCTGGCTCCAGGCAGCATCCCTTTCGCTGAGAGAGTGATTGGCCAAATGCGCATGGCAAGAGCGTTCACATCCCAGTCTGTGCACAGCATTGGCTCCGCTTCCACGGTATGTGCAAAAAACCAGAAGAGCTAGAACAGCTTGTTGGCTTTCACGTGTCTTTTGCAACTATTTCTTCTCATTGCACCTTCTTTCTTCACTGCTGTTAAGAGAGAAAAGAACGGATCAAATTCATCCTTGCAATAAATCCACTGATGTGAGCTCACATTAGAAAACTTCATTCTTTTTCAAAGGCAAAATTATCACAAGCAGTGAGAAGGGGTTTTGTGTCGCATTAAGGCTTTGTAAAAGAGCCAGAATTCTCACGCTTTATTAATGAGGTTTTTCTTTTGACAGATGTGCTTTGTATCCCAGTAGCTGCAAGTGGTTTCAGTGTTACAAGAACTTTTATGGGAAATGTCTGGGTTACTTACAGCTAAACAGTGATTTTTTTCAAAGAAGTGTTGATATGAAATCCACAATGCACCAGTTAATGAGGAGTTTTTGCTACGCAGCCTTCTGCTGTTTGCGAATCTTTTTATTTGAGGGAACACAGATAGGGCATCAGACTGGGACATAAGAGACTCACATTTTTCCTAGCTGTGCCACCAGTTTGTTGGATGACCTGGATGAGCCTCTTCATCTTCCTGAGACAGTTTTTCCTACAGCAAAATAAGCATCATGATACTTCTTTCTTTTAGGTGTATGGTGGGGAATGTTAAGTGCAGTACAACACATAAGTATTCTTATTTCAATTATAGGAAGATAAACCTTTTCTTTTTAAAGCAGATGTCCATTGTTGATCCCTTCCCGTGAATGCTTTTGCTAGGCCACTAACACTGACGGACATCAGCAGCAAACACTTAACAGGACTAATTGCCACCGTGGTCACCGCTTCATATCATTTGAGGAATCACAAATTAACCAAAGGCAAACTTTTTGGTATCTAGGGTATTGCCGAGTTTTGACCAGTAAAGGCTTCCTTTCCTGGAAAACACAGCGTATGGGTAGCACAGTTTTTCTATTCCTGCTTCAGAGCTACTTACAAACAAACCCATCATTTTCCCACCCCTCACATAATTACTAGTATTTTGTGATGTATCTGCAAACTGACAGTGTTGCCTATTACTAAATCTTGTTGTACACTAAGGTGTCTCTGACAGTGACTCACTCAACTGAAGAGAACAGATATTGAAAAATTACAAATCAGATTGCTTTCAACCTAATCAAAGACGCAAGAACTCATTGTGCCCAGTAGCCCTTCTGAGGACTGAGGAGATCAACATGAAAATTGGAAAAAAAAGGTTGGTGACTGCTAAGAATAATGCAGTTGTTCTTTTCATTGAACTTTGTAATGAAATGAAGAATGCACTTAATTATATGATCCCAGTGGTAATATCTGAAATAGTCAGGTTTCTATTTGGTTGTCTTCTTATTCCTCCCTGACACCATCCTTGTGTAATTTCTGATCTTGCTAAAATAATTGTTAAATTACTGTCCAAAGTTTAATGCATAAATAAGGATATGAAGAGGGCTAGAACAGTGTAAATATTCACAGTGCCAGCATAATTAGTCTCATCTGTTGCAAAAATGCTTTCTTGAGTTGCATAACTAGTTCTTCCAAGTTTTAAAAACATGGAAAATAAAGCAAAAATTGAAGAAATGTGACATCATTTAGAGGGGAAGAAATGGCTACTTTTTTTGTGTTTTTTTTCTCTGTAAATGAGCAGTTATCCCTTAGTAAATTGTAGCACAATGGATTAGACATGCTTGTTGATACCATGTAAAAATCAAGCCTTTGAGATTACTTGTGTTTAAATTACTTTACAAAGGACTACAAAATACAAGATTATGTTTCAAAATTGGCTTTCTTCCTTAAAATTGTGCAATAAATCATGACTTGGCCATACAAATCATCTGCATCTATCCAACTTGTTGACTTTTACATGCCAATCAGCATTTCTACACCCTGGAAAGTCAGGGGACTTAAAATCTTCTGGAATTTAAGACTTCATACTTAAAACAGTTTTGACAAATACTAAACCTTGTGGATCTATGTCTGCCTAATTTCTATAGCACAGTTTGTGTGCTCAACAATATTGTGTGCACAGTGTGCGTGAAAGGTTCTTATATTTAGGCCAAATAAGAGGAGGATTAACTTGTGGTAGTACGTTCTCTCTTTCTGGAAGGTTTCTCCTCCTTTCCTGGAGATGGAAGGCAACCTACCTTGGCTGCCTTTCCTCTTGCAGACAGAAGGCAACTCTTGTTCTACTGATGAGATAATGGAGTGAATGGTCTTTGCACCTGAGCTCTCTGAAGCAGAAACCTCAACACTCACTGGTGGCTAAGTAAGCATTGCGAGGTTGATTGCTAGGGACCGCAGGACTGTGGCTCCCACCAGGCTGAAAATGACCCTGCAAGGTCTATCAGTATTATATTCTATATAACAAGGTTTATTATTAGAAAGCCTTAAAAAGTCAGATTACTCATATTTATGAAGCAAAAGAAACTTAAACGTAAAATGTGCTTCTGTCCAAATGCGAGTCGGAAGTTTTGAGCAGTACATATTAAAATTTCAGAGATACATTCTACAAAAGTTAGAAAGTTAGATATAGGAACTTGTGGTTTTATTTCAGAAGTTATTTGTTAACAGGTTAAAAATTTTTTGCTATCAAAATCAAGAATGCTTTGTAAATATCACCAGTCTGACTTCAAATCTCCTTTGGTTTCAATATTGTATAACCCATGCTAAATATTTAATATTTTTTTATATTTTCTGCTCTGAAGCTTGCGTGTCTGGGATGTGATTCAGATTGATCATTCTGTCTTCAAATCAGGGATATTTTATTTAAAATTCTGTGGAGAATAGGAAGATAGAGAACTGTTTTATCATGGAAAACTCATCTACAATAAGCCACTATATGAAAAACATCTGTATTCCCCAGGATGTGCAAAATGTAGCAAAGAGAGACAAAAAGAAGGAACATGAAAATACAAGGATGAAGATGGAACAGGATTGATAAGCAGGGAAAAGGTGTTTTGGGCTCACAGTTTTACATCTGTTGATCTTGTCAGTGAAAAAGTGGTTATCATGGAAAACTCATCTACAATAAGCCACTATATGAAAAACATCTGTATTCCCCAGGATGTGCAAAATGTAGCAAAGAGAGACAAAAAGAAGGAACATGAAAATACAAGGATGAAGATGGAACAGGATTGATAAGCAGGGAAAAGGTGTTTTGGGCTCACAGTTTTACATCTGTTGATCTTGTCAGTGAAAAAGTGGCTGTTTAATTTGTATTAAAACTGAATATCAGATCTTCTCATAGCAGAAATTCCAAAATTGCTGGAAGAAAGAGTTTTCAGGGGAACAGGAAATTAAATGAAGGAAGCCTTTCAAGAGTACTTGAAGACTTAGCCTGTGAAAATTATGTTTACCACAGACTCATGTTTCCCCTAGTTTGGTAGCAGCTGAGCTCTTAGCCATGTTGATCAGCATTGCTTCATTGTCTTCTTGTAGTCCTTCATCTTTTGACTTTCCCTGCTGTCTCTTGTCTGACACTTCATTAACTTCTTAAGAGCTTGGATTGTGGAACTTAGTTTGTTGAGCTCCAAGTGCAAAGTTCTAACCATGGACCACGACATCAGTCTCTTTTGGTAATGAAATTACGATTGAAGGGAAATGTTAGGCTATAGGGAACTAACTCCCTGTTGAAACGAGAATGATAGTTTCCTTGGCAGAGAGAGAGCATGAGTGTTTCTCCAGACTAGGGAATCATATCCTTATGCTGATACTGCAATAATCTGCTTTTTACTTTGTCAAAAAATTCATGCAACTGATCTTTGCTTAAAACAGGGTTGATGCCATTTGTTTGGCCAGGAGTATATTCAGAGATAAATTCAGACCATTGACTTTGAAGAGTTAGGGCACTCCATGAATCCCAAATGACATCATGTGAAGAAACATCATCCCAGGACTGGAGGGAACTCATCATCTTCCCACAGTATGTAGGAGGCACTAGCATTCTGATATGCATGTCATTTATTTTAATTTATCAAATATTTTTTAGATTGTTGATAATAGGTAACAGAATGTGTGATAAAATATGAACAGATTTTTTTTTTCATTGGAATGCTCTTCAGATTGGTGCTTCTCAAATCCATTGAGCTTCTTTTCTTTCATGCTTTGTAGACATTGTCAAAGAGAAGGGATTGAAGTAGTCTCTCCTTCTTAAAAGTATGTGAGAAATGCTTCATGTGTTAAGCCTTGCATCACAGGCAGCATGCAGAAACTTAATTCTCTCCATTGCTGCCACAAGCAGCCACCTGTTGTTTACAACTGCTGCACATTAAAATTTTGAAGATGGGAGCTTTGATGACATCAGATACTGTGCTTTCAGTACAGACAAGTAAGCCTTGAAACTCACTGGCTTTTCCCAAAGTATCTTCAGGAAATACTCTTCTTCCAACAACCATCAAGAGCACTAACAGTCTGAGAAAAGTAATTTCTCCCATACTGAAACCCTCAAGTATACTGGTGCCACATGGTCATCAATACATACACTTATCAAATGATATCCGTTAAGAATTAAGGAACAGATAGTCCTTAAACTATACTAATTTTGCCAGTAGTTATTTTCAGTTACTTCCTTCTCAAGGGAAGATGAATATATGCTGTGTCCCTAGTAAAAGAATATTGTTGCTTCCTATATTGCAGATACTGTGAAAATCCCATTATAAAGGATCTGGGGAGTTTTAGCATGATGAAGTATCGAAATATTTTATTTAAACTTGACAGGTCTGGTGAAGTTTGCAGACAAATGAATCATAAAGTGAGATGAAAACTGACATAAGTGAACTGTGTATTTGTTGAATTAGGGAAAATATCCCCTTACTCCATAGAGGAAGATAAACAGTTTTGCTTCGCCTCCAACCTACTGTCAGCACTTTCGTAATTTAGGAAACCAACTGGAAGCTGGATGGGCAGGATCCAGTGGTAGGGACGTCAGGAGTGAGATGCTTCTTTGTGCCAGCCCAAGCGTGCAACACAAAGAGTACTTTCTCTAGGATGTAGATACAGAAATTAACAATACAGAAGCAAAAGTTCAGCTGTAATTTTAACAGAAAGAAGTACTTTCATTATCACTCAGCACTGTCAGAATTGAAGATTTGGCTTAGAGTGAAATTTGTTTTGTTGTTTTATAGGGGAAAAAGAAGAAATAGTTACATATTTTGAAATAAAGGTTTCTTACTGTCACAATTTACATCCCATTAAGAATGCCAGTCATCAGGTATATTATTGTAAATATGGCTTCAGAGAACTGGCTTCAAACTGAATATATTCCTTCCTTCCTGATCTCACGGGAGTACTACTTTGGAGAGGAGAAACAACAGAAAACTGAAATCATCACCAGTATTTGCAGTACAGGAATATATCAACTCCTTTATGGCAGAGTTTCAAGGCAACAATCTGAAAGTATTTTGCAAGAAAGAGATAGAAGTACATTTTCACGAGTAACAAAATCCCACTTAATGCCATAGGTTTTAAATTCCCCAGCCACATTCCACTCTGGAAAAACCTGACTTCTTAAATTACCTTATGCAGTGTTGCTGTCAAAGGTTACTTCTGCATAAGTTTGTCTTAGAAAAGCAGTTGTCAGATGCTTCCAAATATTACTTGTGTGAAAAAATCACTAAATGTTTGTGCATTCCTGTATAAATTGCCCTGTAAATTTAAGTTCCCACATGCATTTCTTATAGCTCTGCCCTATGACCCTACAATGAGTGAAGTTAAAAAAAAAAAAAAAATTCTCAAGTAGTTTATCTTTTCTGAACTTTTTCAACACTGATTGGGTCATGTCAGGCAAGCTTAATGAGGCATGGAAGAACACTGTATCCTGGTGGAATTCCTAGATTTCAGAGATTTCTTAGTCCTGCATTTCATCATAATTCCCACTTGAACAGAGATCATACTTCTGAGGTATGAGATGTCTTTAACTGATAGAACTCCTAAAAAGAATTTCATGCCAACCCCTGAAGGCCTGGGGTTTTTTTGTTTGTGTGGTTTGGGGTTTTTGGGGTTTTTTTTTAATCTGTCTTTGTTTTTCTTCTGTGCTGAAGAGAGAAAAGTCAGAAATGGAAAGGTAAATAAAATCAAGTATGGGAACATTGCCACAGTATGGAGGGCCTTAAAGTCAATTTATCACATGGCTGAAGCCAGTCAAACTGTCTCTTGCATATATGAGAATGATCTAAAACAACAGCTATTATTATTTCTCTGACATCCACTGCATGTTGGGAGAATAATTTTGCGTTTTAAAGAATCTTCTTTAAAGAAGAGGATGTGAACATTTTAGAAAATCACCAATAAAGCAAAGACACAACTTTCCTACTTTCACTGAAGAGGAAAAATATATGAATACTGCTGATGCCACAGAATATAAACCAACATACACAGCTCAACAGGACTGTGAAGGTATACATTTTAGTCATAGCTGGTGAGGCAGGGGTCTGATCTCTACTACAATGTCAGTATTTTTTTTAAATGGACTCTTCAGAGGATGATTTTCATATATATGAATACATGGTATATGTCTATTAATAGATATGATATTTCAGCCAAATCATTTCCTACCCTGCAGACATTTATAAGAACAGGACACTTTATATGTCAAATGTGATGGGTCTTGTGAGGATTTTTACCTCTACATTACCTTTATCAGTGATCATAAAACTTGCTTTTTCAGAAGTATTTCAAAGTCAGATCAAATAATTACTGTACTTATGGGAAACATTTACATAAGCTCTTTAGAATCTGAAATCTGAACAGTAACACACCACCACAGAAAAAGTACTAAGAATCACTTGATTTCTTTCAGTAACTTAATGCCACACGAGAAAGCAGTTTGAAGTGTGAAAAACAGCCACTGCAGGAGTCTGCCTTATTGAAGAAAAAGCCCTTGTGACCTGCCTTCACTCCACTGACCACATATTTCTCCCTTTCCCATGGTTCCCAGACTCTAATCTAAACTAATTGCTATTGAATTCCACTTCTTTCCACTTCTCACACGTGTGATGTTTCTGCAGAGCTGCCTTCTACCTGCTCCGGCCAGTATGCCCCGCAGACAGACATGTTCCCCTCTGATGAGGTGGAGGCCATCCAAACCGCACAGCTTCCCATAGCCACGCTTCTGTGCTGTTCACCATCCCGGTTTGCTTTCAGAGCCTTTGCCAGAGTCTTCTTTCATCCTTTAAGCAAACCTCAAAGGACATTTGTTATTCCTTCCTCCAGGATGCACCAGTGTCCTTCCCCTGCATGCCCAAGAGCCACAACCTGTGAAGTAGCCTGTAAAGCATCATCAGTGAACCAACTTCAGAAGCTGATTTTTTAAACATGTTTATTCAATATTTGGATTCCAGCAGCTGTGTAGAATTACTGTCTCTCTGACTGTCACAAATCTGGATATTTTGTTCTGCTACCAATATACAGATTGCATAGTTTACAATTTTGTTCTACCAGACTGCTGCATGACTTTCTGATTCTTACAGACTGGTTCCTAGGTGATCGTTCTTTGCTTTATTTAAACTGGAAAAGTAAAAAATCCCACATCAAGTTGACCGGGAACTCTGGTGCACTTACACCTTCTGTTCCAAAAACTGCATCTTTTCTTCCTGTCTGTGATCAAT
This sequence comes from Aptenodytes forsteri, assembly GCF_000699145.1. Lineage (NCBI taxonomy): Eukaryota > Metazoa > Chordata > Aves > Sphenisciformes > Spheniscidae > Aptenodytes > Aptenodytes forsteri. Next base: position 21,678,246 of record NW_008795129.1, read on the forward strand.
TTATAATTACTCCAGAGGAAAAAGAAAACATGGCACAGCTAGAGAGAACTCATAGGTCATCTCTGTGGTGAGTAAGAAGGAAAGCAAGCTTTGTGCATCATATTTCCAGAATTTTCCTGGAACTTCTATTTTTTGCTTCTGTTTACCTGCAAGGCTTTGGTCTTCCACCTAATATATATCAGTATATCAAAGAGATCAGAGCATTTTCCAGGATGCTTTTTGAAAAAGAGCAGTAAGGTTCACCAAAGAACCCCAATCCCATAGCAAAACATCGTGTAACACTCTTAAAAGTTATTTTATTAGAAAAAAATGAGCAATTACAGAACTGCTACTGAGATTGAATATGTAATGCCTTATCAGAAACTACTGCCTAAAGCTGCTGATACCTCTCAGAGGAACTGGTGGGAATACATCCATAACCTGTAATAGCAGTGGTCATTCATAGTATCAACTGATAGCTGAGTAACTGCCATGTTACTCATGAGGACTGGAGGCCCATCAAATGTGGTGAACAAAATCTTACTTTAAATAATGTCACTGTCTGCTTGTTAATACTGTTTGTGTTTAAACAGGGACTTTATCTTTCACAGGCCATCTTTAGCCTGTTATTTCTTTATATTGTATTATCTTACCAAGCTTTAAGCATCCTTAGTTTACCTTGAGCTTATAAGAGGATCAGAGGCTCAAAGCTCCACAGTATCGCTTAGTCATAAACCAGTCCAGACCACAGAATTCACATTCTATTTTGCCGAGGAGAGACACTGGTGAAGGAATCATCATGGTCCAAGTGGCTGATATACTAGGCTGTTTGTTTCCTTGCCACATGCACATTGCACTGCCACATATTGAATTATACACAGTTATTTTGCACCATATTGAGAGGTTCCATGGATGTTCCATGGATGTTTCCACTGACTATTATCCATTGCTGCTGTTTCACGTGGGCACCAGTGACACAGCCAGGAGCAGTCTGAGGACTCTCAAGAAGGACTACAGAGCCCTGGGAGCAGCGGTAAGGCACTCAGAGGCGCAGGCAGTTTTTTCATCAATCCTACCAGTCAAAGGGAAGGGGTTTGAAAGGGCCAGTTAAATCTGGCGAATCAACAAACGGTTACGGGACTGGTGCCACAGCCAGGGGTTTGGCTACTTAGACCATGGGACTTGCTTTGAGAAACCTGGTCTACTGGGGGCTGACTGGGTCCATCTGTCAGAGAAGGGGAAAAGCATCTTCGGTCATAGGCTTGCCAAGCTGGTGAAGAGGGCTTTAAACTAGAGATGCCAAGGGAGGAGAACCTCAATCCATCCCACTCCTACCAGTTTGATGCCAGGGCCAGCAATAGATGCCCAGAGCCTGGAGAAGGAACACAGGTCAGCAGGAGAGCGCCTGAAGAGCAGCACAAAGGAACTCCAG
>NW_008795129.1:21682316-21685466 GCF_000699145.1 Aptenodytes forsteri
GCGGGGGGGGTTGGACAAGATGACCTTTAGAGGTCCCTTCCAACCCAAACTATTCTATGATTCTATGATACTATGTCTTCCATCTAAACCCTTGAAGCAGGGCCACACTTTGACATCAACTGCCAAACTTCACTGGACATTGGAATCAGACAAGTCCTAATATATATTTTTCCGAAGAATGTGAATGAATGAAATGAAACCATTTAATGAAAATGTTATACATTATGACCATCTAAACCCTTGAAGCAGGGCCACACTTTGACATCAACTGCCAAACTTCACTGGACATTGGAATCAGACATGTCCTAATATATATTTTTCCGAAGAATGTGAATGAATGAAATGAAACCATTTAATGAAAATGTTATACATTATGAAATTACTGATGGTTTATGGTCTCATAAGAATCATTTGTGGGCTGTATCCAACCTAAATATTGGTGTGTAGGATATATTTATTACATGCAGCAATTAATAACATTTTACTGGATATACATGGTTGCCATGGTTTCTGGACATTTGAATTTCTGAATTTAGTTTAAAAAACCACACACAACCCAAAACATTAATAACATGGATTAAAACTTTTTCCACCCATTTAGTATGCAATATACATGAGGACACTTTTATTTCTCAATATACACTTGATCAAATTCAATAAATTACTACATTCACATTTTCATTAGCTGTAGTCATGGAGTTGCAGATGGCTCTTAAAATCAGTCTTTACTTCATTTTCCATTACTTTTTCATGACGCATGTCTTCTTAGAGATTTCTTCTTCCTTAAATTATTCCTGCAGTAATTATTATATAAAAGAGAAACCTAGAACAGGGAGACTGTGCATATCTCTACCTTGGTCCCACTTTTTCTAGTTCAAACTCACAGAAAACTTATTTAGAATCATGAGCAGAAAGCTATGTAAAACCATAGTTCTCATTATTTATTTCATCTGAAGTTTTTTGACTTATTGTTTTTTATGATCACCTACAACCTCATTCTCCATATGTACTTTGTGAGGACAATTGGAGCTCAAGCTGTCCAGCATGAAGTCTCTCCTACCGAGTATCATATCTTGGACATTTTCTAGTCCCAGAGGTTTCAGTGGGTTTAATAGAATTACTGACTATGCAGTTAAACAGCTTAAAGTTTGATATTTATTGTTTGTATGGCAATCAAAAGTGTATCATTGTATTTACAGATGAATGAGAAGACTAAGTGCCCTGACGTATTTTGCATTCTTGCTTAGCAATGATTTAAGTGAAAAATAAGATATAAAAACGTGCATACTGTTAACCACTTCAAAGACACAGTTAGCATCTCAGTTTTAGTTCACATCCATTTGCTGTGCATCAGCCTCTGTGTTGGTGAGTAGCTACGGATGGACCCCAGGACTCGCATGTAGTTCATCCAGCGCACAGCTTTTCTTCCCCTCTGACATCTCACAACATTCCTATTCTTTTCAGCTCTTCCAATGATTCTTATCATCGTTGACAAATCTCTTCTGCATCTCCTCTCTATTCTTCTGACAAATCGTCAGTAGGTATTCGTCTGGCTGATGCACCCTGATTTTCACCCTCTATCTGACCCTTAAAACCACTCTTAGATTCTTAATTCTTCAACCTATCGTTTGCTGACACAGCCCTCACTTCCTCCTTTTTTCTCCTTCTTCTGGTATCTTTGTCTTTATCTTCAACTACCTTGAAGTATCTATCTTTTAAGCATTTCACTTATCCCTTGGTTTTCTGATGTCAAAAAAATGGATGGAAAGTTGTCAAGAAGAGCCTCTGTCTCTGTTGTGCTAAGAAAGTTCCAAGGCACCCTTCTCACAAAACCCCGATCCAACAAACCACCAAAGCCCTCTGAAAACATGAGTAGCAGCAGGATGTCCAAGGACACAGAGAAAAAACCCAGAATTAGCAAAAAATAACTAAAATTAATGAGGTTAGTGGCTGCTCAGGCTCCTGCAAAATTGATCTCTGGAGGTGTAGATCATGTTGTCCTCAAAAGGTAGCAAAGAAAAAGGAACAAAAATTCCTCTACTTCTCAAAAAAATTGATTTTTCAGCTTGTAAGGGTAAAAAGAGACATTTTGGGAGAAGGAGGTTTTGAGAAATAAGTTCCAATATTAAAGTGACGTGAAAATGGTATTGAGCAATGTACTATGTTTCACGAGCAGATTCTTCAGAAGAGAGTTGGAAAAGACATCAGCTGCAGGTTGTTTCTTCAGTTCCCACTTGCACAAACTCAACTGTGATTAAAAAGAAAAGGAAAAAAAAAAAAAGAGGAACAGCACTTATTGCATCTTCTGTGACAAAGTGACACTGGGGCAATGCAAAAACAGGTGGCTGGCATTGCGATCTTGCCACCTTTGGCCATCTAGTGGCATCTTTTTCACTACGAAAAATAACAAATAAACAATAAGCATGTCTATTTTGAAGAGAAACAAACCCCCAAACAGTGCTTGTATGTCAAGTAACGCACCTGGAGCTACGTGATTCTGGCCATCTTACTAATGCAGCGGCACAGAAAAAAGCTCTGGATGTTTCAAAGCTCTGCAGCCTGGTGTGCTCCAGCGCAAATGCACAGCGCTCTTGCACGCGGATGTGTCAGCCTGGGTGGTTTTGCCAAGCACGAGTGACAGCTTGGGGGCAGGTTGGAGGATGGGTTGCATGAGGTAGGGCTTGGTGCCTTACGGTGCAAGGTAAGTGCTTTATGCTGGTACTGAGGGATGGAGCAGCAACACAGTGGTTACCGCAAGAGGGCTGTCACTGCTGCATTTTGCCATTTAAGAAGTAACTTTGGAGCAGAAATGACAATGCTGAAAGAAATTAGCTGGATCTAGTAGCGGATCCTGCAGCATCCATGGACCCGGATACCTGACAGGGTGCCCTTTGCGTGCTGAGGTGACTTCAGGTGCCCCAGTCGCAGACTGTCAAGAAGCACGAGTTTCCCTGGAGCTGTTCAGCCAAGACAGACGGGCCTCTGGCATCCCACGGCGTGTTTTCCGTCCAGGCTCCGTGATTTAAAGCCAGCGAGGCAGGACCCGTGTCCCCAGTCCCGGGTGGCTGTTCTGGAGTTGCCTGGAGGCACCACGGGCCGGGCAGGAAACCAGACACCCCGGGCCTGTGCCTGAGACGGCGGGAGGCGGGC
>NW_008795129.1:21685983-21711284 GCF_000699145.1 Aptenodytes forsteri
CTCCCGCTCTCACCGAGCCGGGGGGGCCCGCGCTTTTAGCCGGGACGTTCATACAGTCACACGTCCAGGTGCCGAGGCTCAGCCAGCGCCGGCAGCTGCCGGGCGTGCGGTACAGCGGTGGTAGCGATCCCTCTGGAGAGCTGGCTGTGCCCTTCTGCGAGGGAATCGTTACCAGCCGTCTTGGTCAAGGTGCTCACCGCAAATACTCGGGTCCTTTTTTGTTACTGGAAACGGGCGTGCTGTGCCGTTGTGTCCAAGGCAAGCCTCCTTCTGCGAGGCACTGTGGAAGCTGCTGACATCCCCGTCCTCTCCCCTTTCCTCGCTGGAGAGGCTGGCAGAGCTCAGGCAGGGAGCCCCGTGGAGTTGCTGCCGTCCAGCTCTCAATACGAACAAAGCCATGGTCATAGAAGAGCATGGGCCAGTCCCTTCTGGCAATGACATTTGCTTCTCTGGGCAGAGGTCTTGTTGGTGCAACAAACTGTAGAGATCAGAGCAGCTTCTTCTGGTTTCTATTTTATTTTTTGAGAGTTGATGTACAAAGCCAGTACATATATTGGTTTTTGTACTCATTTTTCTGAGCAGTGGCTTCACTCAGCTGTGCTGAAAAGCATTAACCTAATACTGCTGAGTCTTAGGGAGAGAAAATAAAATGAAGTACCTGAACCAAGTAATTTTTGAAAACTGTGGCCTTTATGTTTGTCAGCTTGTAAAGCAGTGAACATTGAAGTTCTCTGAAGTTCTTAGTTTGAAACTTCGTTTTTCTCCTTTGACTGTTCCCACTTGCTTGGTGTTCACCGTAGCTTTATAATTGTCATCCGTGGCCGCATTAACCTCTCCTGAAGTCGGACAGGCCTCAGCAGATTTTCACTATTACTGTAATCATTGTTCACATGCTCCTTTTTTGTCTCAAAAAAAAAGATGCAATTAATTATATAATTGCAAATATATTGCTTACCTGTGTGCTTATATATAAAATTAGGGAATGCTTTTCATGAATTCCTATGTGATGTCTTAAATTTACAGAAGAGGGACACAGAGGTGCTTTGCGGTGGCTTAGATTTCCATCAGCAAATGGTTTAGCAGACAATGCAGCAATGGCATTTCATAATGCTTTTGAGTTTTATGTTATTAAATAATTTTTACTGTTTGATGTTTGTGTTTAGTAGCATGCATTCAACTTACAAAAAAAACCCCCCCGCATTCTTGATGTGAAGTGCTTTTTGTTCTTTTTTGCTTGCTTGATGATGATATATGCTTTTCTAGGGGCTGGCAAGGTTTGATTGCATATGGATGTCATTCTCTTGTGCTGATAGTTGATGCCAATACTGCTCAGACTTTACAGGTTTTGGAAAGACACAAAGCTAGTGTTGTCAAGGTGAGACGTACATGTTTTAAGGTATATTACTTGATTCTGGCATATATATTATTTTTCTAAATCACTGTAAATACTTGACAATATATTGCACTTGATTTTCCCATAAAATCTGTTGTAAAATACCCCTCTTTTACATGATCTCTTTTATAGGTAAATCAAACCATACATGCTGAAATTTGAGCTGAGGTTGATGGTATACCTTTATAGAAGGTATAGAATATATAGAAACAGTTGGTAGTGTTATAGAACACAGAAATGTTTCTAAGACAGCTCTTAACATAACAGAATTTCAAATGAATATTACAAAATATCAAATGAATCTCCTTGTTGATGCCCTTGCTGATCTTTCCTGTTGTGGGGGTAACCAGTGCACCATTTGACCAGTTACTTCTGGTCTAACAGTTTTTACTTCTGTTCTTACCTATAGAAAATGAACAATAGCAGACAAAACCGAACATTATTTTAGCAATAAAAATGGATAAAATTTAAGCATAAGTGTAGGGTACCTGTACTTTCCTTTGAAGGTCCTTGACTTGAAATTGCAGAGAGTTTGGCTTTGGGTCAAGTGTGGAACAGTATGTATTTCTTTGATGCATCATTTCTTTGACTGTGGAGAATGACAGATTGAGTCAGGGTTTAGGAGAATGTTTGGCTGGCAGATATAATGGTTGATAGTCCTTAGCTCAAAGGCTATATTAGAAGGCAGTCAGTAATTTATGAAGAAAAACAGATTTTTAGATAGGGGGATTTTGGTGTTTTTTGTAGTAAAAGAAAAAGTTTGAATGTGCCTTCTGGAAATTACACGCTATTTTTTCCCATGTGTATTTTTCTTTAAATAGACGACCTTCATATAGATACACAAATATCAGATATGGCCACTCTGGTATTTTAAAATTAAACACAATTATTTTGTCTTTGGGTTTGATAATTTACTGACTTCTGTTCTGAAGTTCTGTTCTGTTCATGTTCTGATGATGTCTTTCTGCACACTGAAAAGCTTCAATTTTTTAGTGAGTGGTTTTGAAACTTCAGTATATTCAGTAGCTACACAGGTGGTGGTGTTTATGTATCTTTATATAGGATAATGTATTTCTGTGTTACAGAGTCCAATTAAGTGTGCTTTTTTTAATAATAATAAATAAACTGTTCAAATCCTGGGTGAAAATATTGGGTAGGGCAAAACTGATACAGATCCATACAAGATCTTGGCCAAGAGCCATACAGGTAATGACATTGTAGCTTTTAAAAATAGGAATTAGTTTTGCTTGATTAGAGAGAATTTTGAAACTGCCTGGAAAAAAGGAAGGTAGAAGGGTGAGTTTTCAAAATAGATACTTTACATTGTTTTTTGAGACTTGTGTGCTGTGACATGTTTAAAAATAATGTTAAAATGTCAGAAAGGACTGAAATCTGATTTCTTCCAGCATGTTTATATACTTGCCCAAATCTTTCAGTGAATTTTGAGGATTCTCAGAGTTGCCCAAACATTGCTGTCAACTTAGAGCTTGTGCCGCTGTTATGAACAGTCTCTTTGGTGACAAATGTGAGGCAACTTATCTGACTCAGTAAGGAGAGGTTATTTCTCAGTTATCTCAGAGCAAAGGTGTGTACACGACAGCAACCACAGAGTAAGCAGCACTCTGTGAATTAATACTGTTGCTTGCCTTTTGGCAACTTGGTTGGGTAAGCATACCCTTAGCCTCAGTTGTCTTCAGGCTGCCCTTTAAAGTGAACAAATCAATTCCAATGTCTATAATTGTGTAAAAAAAAATAAGTGGTACGGAGGTGGCAGCTATAATGATGACTCTGCTTTAAATTTCCACTTAGCTTAGATAATAACTTGTAGCAAAATTAGTTTTTGATCCATGTAATGATAGCATTTTAATGTGCTTCAGTTACATTCACTAGCATTAAGAAGTAACCTTATTTCACTAGGAAGCCAAATGCTGAAGTCCAAATAGTTTTTATATAATTTATAAGATAATTTTTTAAAACCACTGTCTGGTGCTTTATTAATAGAAATAGACTGTACAAAAATGACTAATTTATGAGGAGGAAGAATGAAGAGAAATTCTGTTCTGCTTTAAGAAGTAGACATTATATGAGAAATTATGAGGCCATGATCATTGCAGATACCTTTACGTGCATTTGTAAGAAATTTTGTTCAATTCCTAACTGACTTCTTTTTTTGTTTGTAAATGCTGAGAGTGTAAATAAGCTGGCGGGGATCTGTAAGAAGTCTGCTGTGTATATCTGACTTAAACTCTTTGTAGTAGAGGCTCACACCAGCAAACTCAGTCTACAGGGGATCTTCTCCCCCAAACCCCACGCTTCAGATTTGAAAAATTTCAAAATACACCACTATCTGCAATAAAAAAAACAAAGAGAAAAGCGATTGTTTCATAATCCTTCCGCAGTCTGTTTAACTATTTTTCTTTAAATACTTCCTGGCCTTTGGCTGTCATAACTATGTCTGGAACAGGTAATGGTTTCAGTGAAAATGGATCTATGTTAGTTGTCCTGTTTAACTTTTAAATACTTCCTGGCCTTTGGCTGTCATAACTATGTCTTATGTCTGATTTTTTTTGTACCTTTACAAAGAGTACTTGAAAGAGTACTCTTACAAAAGAAAATGTAATTACAGCAACAATTTTTCTCATTGAAGATTGAAATATCATTCTGATAACTTTGTACGGAGTGGATTATGTCTGATTTTTTTTTTGTACCTTTACAAAGAGTACTTGAAAGAGTACTTTTACAAAAGAAAATGTAATTACAGCAACAATTTTTCTCATTGAAGATTGAAATATCATTTGTGTCTGTTCTGATATGTTAATAAACAGTGATAGTAAGGTTCTTCAAATCAAGTGGGATAGACTGTGAAAATTAAAAAAAACTTCATCTCTGGTTCTTGCTTCTGACCAATCCTGCTGTATTTTGAAGTCAGGGTAGAGAGGCAGTGACCAGTATAGTAAGAAAATAATTTATTTTAGCAGAGGGATCAGCTCATGTGTGGGGACTTTGTTGGAGCAGTGTGACTACAATGAGAAAAGAGGGCTTACGGTGTTAGAGAGCTGCATGAACTCTGGTTGAGGCTGATTGTGTTAAAGGTCTCCTTTTTGTTGTTCATAACTTGGTGACAGCTCCTCCCTTAGGAAATGATGTTTTCCAGACTTGGAATTTGCTTCAAAGTAGCATATATTTAACTGAGGAAGAAATAGCTTTGCAAGTTTCTAGAATTACTTTTTTCAATAGCTACATACTTACGTGCAGGTATCCTCATGGGTAGGTTTTTTTTGAACAGCAGGAATCAGGAATTGCAAAACTGGAATTTGTAGGTAGAGGAGACTCTCCTAAGAATTCTTTGTTATTCTGGTAGAAACACACTTTGGGTTTATAGCTAGAGCTCTCTGAAGATTGCTTGCTGTGCACGTGTAATGTTTGTTTAATTTGTTCAGCTAGGCTTTTGAGGTACATCCTGGTCACACCTCTGAGAGGGGTAGCACAAAGGTGGCTACAGTGTTCTGAATGCCATTATAAATCTAATTCATGTTGCAAAGTTAGTGGTGTCTAATGATAATTCTATTTCTGTTTTTTCTAATGTCATGCTTTCAGTATCTGCAAAAAGTGTTCTGTTTGGCCTCACCCTTTCACTGTCAGGTACTGTGACAGCACACAGCTAGCTAGCTATGGCGACATTTTTGTAGTAGGTAAACTCCCATTACCTTAGCGTTAAGATTTCTTTATTCTGTTAGTGTCTTCAGTCTCTCTTAGGGGCAGAAGTTTGCCTTTAAAGATAGCAAAACAAGTCCATATTGAGTAGGTAAGGAAGAAGTCAGTGTTATCTCCTTACAATCTCGGGAGACTTGTAGGCAGAATGTTTCAAATTTCAAGACACATATTTTTCGTAAGTATCGCCAACTTGCAAGCCCATGCAGCTTGAAATCCCAAACCAGAAAGTGGTATGTGGAAATCAGTGGTGGCAAGATGCTGAAAAGGACCAAAAAGATAGCAAATGTCAGCAATGACCTGACATGAGACAACATACAGATGAAAGACTAACCTACCTTCCTCTCCAATATCATAATATATTTGACAGATTAGGAAAATGGCATGTTTTAGGATGTGTGTAAAAGTTGGATGGTAAATTTTCAACTTTCATGTGTTTGGAAGTCAGTGGCTATAGGTTTGTAGATGCCCACAGAACCTTAAACATTGCCATTTAGTTTCTTCTAAATATTTGAGTAAACTTTTTATATACATAGCATATATTTATGGATTTGTTGTAGTTGCCTTCAGGAACAAGAATTAGTGATTTATGTAATTTAAAAATACCAACCATGCAGTCATGCAGCACAGTTGCAACATACCTTAAATTTGCACAACTGATGGTAGCTTAAAGGTATGCTTACACAGATGCTATTAACATTAACTGTTACTATGCTTTTTTGTTGAGTTGTTTATTATTTGTTTATCCATATGAAGTATGGTGTCTTTGTTATATATGTTTGCCTCCTTTGACCAATTTTCATCTATATCTTCAGGTTAAGTGGGCTAAAGAAAATTACCATCACAATATTGGCTCTCCATATTCTTTACGTTTAGCTTCTGCTGATGTTACTGGAAAAATAATTGTATGGGATGTGGCAACAGGAACAGCTCGTTGTGAAATACAAGAACATGCAAAACCAATTCAAGGTAATGATAGTGCATGATGTTTGTATGGAAGTTATTTTATGGAGCATTGTGTACAAATCCATCACCTAGGTTTTGCAAACTATGCTCAGTTCTGCCATTGAATTTTACTGTTGGCATTACTAGCCTTCTCTGTGTTTGTCTACTCATTTTCTGTGTAAACGTAAGACTTACTGTCTCCGAGAGGGATGCTGTGAGATTTAATTCATTGTGGTAATTTTTTCCAGGATCTTCTGAAAAAAGTTACAGTCTATTTTTATTAATGTTATCGATTGAAACAATAATATTTACAGTGTCAAGTACATCTTCCTGCTTTTGAATTGGAGATGTAGTGCAGTTTGCATTGCACCTGAATGTTAATGTCATCTATAGTGGTTAGTACTTTAACAGTATTACATTGCTGTAAGTTAAGAGTTTTGATTGTGCACATATACTTTGGCAATTATTTAGATAGTTCATTATATAGCTACTTCTGATCAAACATACTAGCATGATAACATACATTTGCAATGTAACTAGAGAGAGAAGGGTTTTTTTGAGCATCTATGCAGTTGTCTGATTCATAGGAGCAGGGAGGCTTTTCTATGCATATATAGCAATATTAAGATGTGAAAAGTGAAATGGAGAAGGGACAAGATATTGTGTAAATTTTAGCATTGAAGACAGTTGTGAATAAAGTAGGTTTTACATATGGTTGGAGTTAGCAGTAGGAAGTCTTGAAACTGAGTGTGCCACATTTGAATTAGGTTTCAAGTGTAATTAAGTGGACATAAATGGTAAGGATTAACACAAACAGTCGAGAGAGAGCAAATTTTGAAATGGTATAAATAACTGGTTTTGGCTTTCATTTAGGAAGACAGTTTAACAGTGGTATTTGCTGCTTTTTATTCTGTTCTGTGGGTGGTAGCCCAGTGCAGCTGGGAAGGTCTGAAAAATACCCGATAAACTCTACCTGAACAGTTCTGTGCAGCTGGATGTTTGAAGACTCTTTATCCCATTACCAGAAAAAAATCATGATCTCATTCAGGGATTTCACAAGTCTCTGCGGGGAAGTAAAAAACAAAAGCAAGAACCAACCAACCAACCAAAATCCCACAAAAAAACCCAAACAAACAAACAAAAAGCCTGGAGAAAGGAGCTATGTATTTATGATGTTGTAAGGTATAGAAGATTTATGTTTGCTTGTGCTAGAGGCAGAAATGTTTAGAAGCCTGGCATAGAGATCAGTACTATCTTAATTGGTCTGATGAAGGATAGAGAACAGAAAATGTAGCCACTGGCCAGATACAACACAATTAAGAGAATATATTGGAAAGGAATAATTAAGTGTCTTTTTCCTTGCTTCTTTTTGTGCTCATTTATTAGTAAGGTATCATCCATCAAATGCTCCCTTTCATTAGTTAGCATCTTGTACTTCATCAATGAAAAAGTTAAGGTAGTGGTTAGAACTCAGAAAAGGGAATCAAAAGATCTAGACTTCATTCCTTGTTGCATCACACACACTCAATATAATTTTTACTATTGCTTTAATTGGTGCAGTTTGTAGTTGATAGTAGTACTTTCCTACTATTGTAAAACTTGTGTTTTTTTGTTCTAATTACTTGTGGTAGGCACCTTTCTGTCTGTCGGAACCACTCCTAACAGAACTGACCAGGAGCTGGCTGGAGCACTGGAATCTGGTTAGCTTTGTGGCTGCGTTCCTGTGGCTGGTCTGCTTCCAGTGCCTGAGCTGATGCTGTGAGTGGACTGCTTCCAGCATCGGACTGGGTCTTTCAGAATTAGCTGGGAGGGATAACTCTGCAAGTACAGCAGCATCTACATGCTCTGCTGCATGTTCTGGATTTCTGTTTATTGCTACTGTTGTCCTCACTGGCAATATGTCTACAAATTATTTCTGAAGTAAAATTTAGAACATGGGTTTTTTCCCCCACACGAGAAACTACCATAATGAGTTTCTAAGAATAATTTATAGTTTATTTGGACTATTTTAAAAACTTGTGATGAGGCATGTGTTATACCTGGTTTTTATTTTGAATTCTATTATATGAAAGCCCACTTATGAAATTAGGTTGGTTGGTTTTTGTTATTATTACGTTTTTGTAAATCCTGTGAAAGTAGATACAATATTGTAAGTCTGTAAGTGGGACATTGAAAATTTATTCTATTGACTGCAATTAATTTTATTAGTTTTATTTCTTTTTTTGTGTGTGTGTTATAAACTGTGTTTTATTTACTCCTGACACCGATTCACTGCATGTTTGGCAGAGTTTTGACTATGCCATTTGAAGATTTCTCCAGGTTTTCAGACCCAATGAAGGCTTTCCAATCTGCTGGCCAAGAAAAAAAAGTTAATAAGCAACAGAATTAAAATTCTGTTCCATCCTTAGTCCCTGGTTTGATTCAGCAATAACCTCTAACAAAAGCAGGTTCTCTTCCTTTCCATCTGTTTCAGAGGCCTCTGGCTGTTTTTTACAAGCCTGTGGAAAATGGTGCAAATACAGAGATCGAGCAGCAGGGTGATCTGCTGGTTCTCTGTGTGTTATCTGCAAGAGCTTTCTAGGATAACAGCTGGAGCCTCACTGTTTCAATGAGGAGAAAAGTGGTGCTTCAGTATAAGGCACTCTTCTTTATTTGATCCAAACTCTGCGTTCACCTGGGAAGGAGTTAACCATTTGTTAACTTACAGTGTAACTGATTAGGACACACAGGGCTGCATATTTTTTTTCTCTGAAACCCAGTGAGAAGCACTTATCAACTCTGAAAAAGCTGAATTGATAAAACAGAAGAATGGCTGAGGAAGGAGGTTTTTTTGACATCTTAATATATATATATATGCTGTAGAGAAGCTGTGACTTGGTGAGGTTATGCAGTGAGTGGTAGGAGCTGGACTGGGGGGACTTCATCCATTGCCTGCCTGACCCATTCTATTGTCTAAAACTCTGCCCCATGGAGCATGCAGGTAATTCTAATACAGCTCCTTTCTAGTAACTGAGGTCAGTCTCTGTTCTTATTGACAGAAAACAGTCTTTTGTGTCCATTTATCTTGAATGTTTAAATGATGCCCAGCTGTGATGATTGGCAGCCATACCTCTTCAGATTGACCTTAGCATTTAAGTACTGTACTTGTATTCTTGATTGTGTGTTACAGGCAGTTTCATTTTACTCTTAAACTTAAGACTCTCTGTAAAATGCATTTGAAGTGGAGAAGACAGTTGTTTCCAGGTCCAGTACTGATATCATCTCAAATATTAATTTGGGATGGTGTATGGTTCATGGTGTCATCCCAGATATCAATTGGGATGTTGTATGGTTCTATTCATTTTGACTCTGCAGTAGTTCTGTACAGTACCGTATGTTGTTTCAGGTAGGAATTCACTGGATGAAAAGATCTGACTTCTTCAGATCGGATGTGGGTTGTGTGTATGTGTGTGGACACGTGTAACCCAGTGTATTGCTGCTTGTTAAAAACATAAATTCAGGCCGTAAAAGGAACTTATTTTTTTAGAATTGTGAAATAGAAACATCTTGTTACTAACAAGTCACTACTATTCGTTTCTTCAAAGACAAGGTATGACAGGAGAAAAATAGTTTTAAAATAGAACAAACTTCTTCTGAAAATTAATTTCACTGTTTGTTGTTCCTTCTTTCTTTTGACAGACATGCAGTGGTTGTGGAATCAAGATGCTTCTAGAGATTTACTGCTTGCTGTTCATCCACCTAACTATATTGTACTGTGGAATGCAGACACAGGCACCAAACTTTGGAAGAAAAGTTATGCTGAAAATATTCTGTCTTTTTCATTTGACCCCTTCGATCCATCACACTTAGCTTGTAAGTTTGCATGTATAAAACAGTGTGATGTGAATATGAGTGACCAGGAAAAATGTTAAACTAAAATGTTAATATTGAGATTGAAGTAATGGATTGGAGAGAATAATGTCAGTAATGCTAAGAAAAAGTCTCAAAACAAAGACGGGAGTCTTTGGTCAATGTGGAATCTTCTAAAACAAGATGCCATTGTGTGAGGGAAAAGGGGAAAAGTAGGCGTGAGTAGAGAAGTTAGAGATCTGAAAATAAATGTTTGAGACTTTATAAAGAAGGTGGAAAGCATGTAGATAGGGAGCTAGAGGAAGCCAAGTATAGAGAGCCCTGTTAAACTGACATAAAAAGCTATAAAAGGATGGATGCTGAGGGAGAATCCAGTGAGATGAGTAGACCAAGAATAAATGGTATTTTCAACAGAAAGGATTTTTTTTTAAAGGAATAGAGTGTGAGCATCAGTTTCAGAAGCAATTCAAATGTCAAGGGGGAAGTAATGCAGATTTATTGACATTTTAGCAGAAAGAAACTAAGAGAAATAAGAGTCACCATTTTATTCTTTAATTTAGCTTCATCACTTCTGATCTATGATGAGACAGTGCAGTTTCCAGGCTTTGTGGTGGGTTTTGGGTTGTTTTTTTTTTTTAATCTGCCATACCATTCAACCTAAAAAAAACCTTTTTTTTTGTATAAACATGTAGTAAAATCTTAGCTACATCTTTAGAGCTTAGCTGAATCTTTATGCTGCAACATAAATAATGTGAGTTAATGATTCTTTGAGCCATGCTCTGCATGAGAACAAAAAATTGTGATATAGCCAATGTGGGCAACCCTGCCTTCTATTTGTGTTGTGAAGCTTAAAGAAAAATAGTTGTTGGGAGAGAATAACTGTACTGAAGAAACAAGAGGTTTCTGCCAGTAATCCCCACACTGTTTTTTTTAGTACAGACTTAATTTTGAAAAACTGAGTTTTGTGGATATAGTTAATTGTAATGGACCATCTGCAGCTCTGTCAGTAGAAGGTGCCTGTTGTCTAGAATTATGAGTTTTCTACCTAATACAGTGTTATTAAAGTTATTAACATTTCTCCCCACCAAAATTTCATTAAAATGGAACACCACAATCAAATTGCAGATTGTATTTTGCTATAATAAAAATTGTTTTTCTTGGTACAGTGCTCACCAGTGAAGGAATAGTGTTCATCTCCGACTTCTCTCCTTCCAAAGCTCCTGCCAGCTCAGGGAAAAAAGTTTACATCTCTAGTCCTCATTCCAGTCCTTCTCATAAGCTGGCTGCTGCTACGGGGGCCAAAAAGGCCCTTGATAAAGTAAAAATCTTAATCAGTAACGAAAAACCAAGGTAGGTTGCAAATATTTCTTCTCAGATAATGTTTTGTATACCTGTATATTTTATAGGTATAATTAGATTAAAGTCCGTAAGATAATTAGTTTTAAAAAAGAAAATTCATTGGGGTAGGCAGATGGTTGGATGTCCTATATGAGGACATTATGTAAGGGTATAACACTGACAGTCATTCATCCAGTTCTCTTCATAAAAACAGCCATATCATCCCAGTATGTTTTACATAAGTTAATGACATAATGTTCTCCCTTTGCTAACAGATTTTCATGCAGGTGTAAATTCAGAAAAATCTTTCTTAGGGGGAAAAAAAAAAGATGAAAATGGGCTAACGTAATTCATTTCAATTGTGGAATGAGAAGGGATATAGTAAGAGAATAAAAATTCTGTAAGTACTGATACCTGAGAAGAGTTGTCATTCTGGTGTTGTACATGATACTGCAGTAGAAGGCATTTTTTAGGTTAATAGTGTATAAATAAAATTAGAATTTATACATTTGTCTATTTTCTGACCTTTTAAAACTAAAGCTGTTGCATTTTTAGAAATTTTTTTTTTTTTTTTTAGAAATTCTCTAAGCCACTTTCTTTTGTGTGGTGTAATTCTTTTTTTCTTTTTGTACTTTCTGTTTGTGTAATAAAAGTATTTCTTGAGTGTCTAGCGAATTTGAGAACAAACTAATCGGACTGTATTGTCAGGTAGCAGTTGACACCAAAATTTAGTGCAGATACAAAATTTATACTCTGTTTTAATAAGGTGTTTAAATTGCAAACTGGGGAGAAGACTTGATGATACTTCCTCTGGTAATCATGTAAGAAATTTTGATTTTTTTTTTTTTTTTTTTTTTTTTTTTTATGAAGTTAAAGGGCATGATCTTGTCATTTTGTGTTCCAAAATGCCTAATTTGTGCTGCATCGGACAGAACGCCTGATTTGCAAAGATTGAGACAGTACATACGCTGCTGCAGCCTTATGTATGCTCTATAATAACAGCAAATCAGCAAAGATACCATTTTTCTGCATTCTCCTGATTGCATTTTATGTTGTGTATGAATATTGCTAAGGGTATGTGTTGTGGTTTAACCCAGCAGGCAGCTAAACACCATACAGCCGTTCGCTCACTCCTCTCCCCACCCCCAGCAGGATCGGGGAGAGAGTCGGGAAGAACAAAAGTAAAATTTGTGGGTTGAGATAAAGACAGTTTAATAGGACAGGAAAGGAAGGGAAAATAATAATAATGATAAAAGAATATACAACATAAGTGATGCACAATGCAATTGCTCACCACCCGCTGACCGATGCCCAGCCAGTTCCTGAGCAGTGGTCATCAGCCCCCCGCCAACTCCCCCCAGTTTATGTACTGAGCATGACATTGTATGGTATGGAATATCCCTTTGGCCAGTTTGGGTCAGCTGTCCTGGCTGTGCCCCCTCCCAGCTTCTCGCTGGCAGGGCATGGGAAGCTGAAAAAGTCCTTGACCAGTGTAAGTGCTACTTAGCAACAACTAAAACATCAGTGTGTTATCAGCGTTATTCTCATCCTAAATCCAAAACACAGCACTGTACCAGCTACTAGGAAGAAAATTAACTCTATCCCAGCTGAAACCAGGACAGTGTGATAGTCTTCTCTTTTCTCCCTCCTTTTCCATCCAGAACACCCGAAAATGCTAGAATGGGAAAAGAGGAAGAAAAAAATTGTAGCAGCAATGGTTTGTCTGGTTTTATATTAGTTTAGGGAAACGTTGAGGAAAGAGGAGCAGGAGATTGTCAGGAAAAGTGGTTGCAGAGAAAAGGTGAATAATACTCCTGAAGCAAGGAATGAGATGCAAGAACAGTGTAAGGGGATTTAGTGTGTGTGGTAGAATGAGG
This sequence comes from Aptenodytes forsteri, assembly GCF_000699145.1. NCBI lineage: Eukaryota > Metazoa > Chordata > Aves > Sphenisciformes > Spheniscidae > Aptenodytes > Aptenodytes forsteri. The sequence goes on from NW_008795129.1 coordinate 21,699,097, forward strand.
AGAAACAAAACCCTTCAAAGGGATGATATATTAAATCAGTTAAGCAACCTTCAAACCTGAGCACAGTATGAGGATGATTTTCTTCGATGTGACTTAAATACAGGTCATTGGATTACATGTACCTAATGAACCTTTTTACCTTCCGGCCTATCTCCTGTTAACAATCAATGAGATGACGAATGTTCCTGCTCTTTGCTACTTTCTCTGAGTTTGAAGACTAGTATTCTAGATAAGCTAGTTCTGTTCATTTCAAAATAAAGTAATATGCATAATCATATAAAAATTGAAGTAAGCAGTATGTTTAAGAGTAATTTCCCATGAATACCAGTAAATGTCATGGCAGCTAGCACTGTTCATAATTGAATTGCTTTGTATTTGAGATGTGCAAGAATTACCCTTGTTCCATTTGAATTACATGTTATTTTAAAAATTACTCTATAATCTTATTTAGACAGAAGTCAACAGAGTGTGTGTCTTTTGAAGGTCAGTGATGCTTTGCACTGCTGTACCAAGTAAATCAAAATCTACAGTTCCCTAGTGATCAAAATAGGAATACTTGAAAAAAAGCAGCTGCAAGAAAATTTATATTGTTAATTTTATTTTGAACTTGAAGTATTTGTTGATACTGAACTCAATTAAAGTTTATGTCTGATGTTTTACAGTGCTGAATCTGTAACACTCAACGACTGTCTTCAGTTGTCATATTTGCCTTCCAAAAGAAATTACCAACTAAAACATCAGTGTGTTATCAGCGTTATTCTCATCCTAAATCCAAAACACAGCACTGTACCAGCTACTAGGAAGAAAATTAACTCTATCCCAGCTGAAACCAGGACAGTGTGATAGTCTTCTCTTTTCTCCCTCCTTTTCCATCCAGAACACCCGAAAATGCTAGAATGGGAAAAGAGGAAGAAAAAAATTGTAGCAGCAATGGTTTGTCTGGTTTTATATTAGTTTAGGGAAACGTTGAGGAAAGAGGAGCAGGAGATTGTCAGGAAAAGTGGTTGCAGAGAAAAGGTGAATAATACTCCTGAAGCAAGGAATGAGATGCAAGAACAGTGTAAGGGGATTTAGTGTGTGTGGTAGAATGAGGAGAAACAAAACCCTTCAAAGGGATGATATATTAAATCAGTTAAGCAACCTTCAAACCTGAGCACAGTATGAGGATGATTTTCTTCGATGTGACTTAAATACAGGTCATTGGATTACATGTACCTAATGAACCTTTTTACCTTCCGGCCTATCTCCTGTTAACAATCAATGAGATGACGAATGTTCCTGCTCTTTGCTACTTTCTCTGAGTTTGAAGACTAGTATTCTAGATAAGCTAGTTCTGTTCATTTCAAAATAAAGTAATATGCATAATCATATAAAAATTGAAGTAAGCAGTATGTTTAAGAGTAATTTCCCATGAATACCAGTAAATGTCATGGCAGCTAGCACTGTTCATAATTGAATTGCTTTGTATTTGAGATGTGCAAGAATTACCCTTGTTCCATTTGAATTACATGTTATTTTAAAAATTACTCTATAATCTTATTTAGACAGAAGTCAACAGAGTGTGTGTCTTTTGAAGGTCAGTGATGCTTTGCACTGCTGTACCAAGTAAATCAAAATCTACAGTTCCCTAGTGATCAAAATAGGAATACTTGAAAAAAAGCAGCTGCAAGAAAATTTATATTGTTAATTTTATTTTGAACTTGAAATATTTGTTGATACTGAACTCAATTAAAGTTTATGTCTGATGTTTTACAGTGCTGAATCTGTAACACTCAACGACTGTCTTCAGTTGTCATATTTGCCTTCCAAAAGAAATTACATGCTGTTATTGTATCCCAGAGAAATTTTAATTCTTGACTTGGAAGTGAATCAGACAGTGGGTGTGATTGCAATTGAAAGAACAGGTGTGCCTTTCCTACAGGTAATGAAAACTTGGTTGGTTTCTATCATTGTAACAGTTTATTAAGGTCATATGTAAGTTCATGACTCAGCGATAGCTGTGTTTTGATTAATTCTAGAGGATAAAAGAAGTTAGCTCACCACAGGGAAAAATGTCCTCTGAACCAAGTATTGTTTAATTTTCTGAAGTCTGCAGCAAACCCACTTCGCTTTGTGGTGATAGAAAAGTTACCGGTGTGGAAACAGTGCTGTGGAAGAAGGACATTTCATTCTCTGGCAGATAAGCTGTTTATAGAGAAATTACTACTAGTTCTGTGAGCATCTGCCTTTTCTTAATTAGACAGCTAAGTCGAGTCCGAGGTCTTATTGAAGCATCTTTTTTCTCCTGAAATCATGAAATCTGATACCAAAAAAGAAAGTGTTGGGTTTTTTTAAAGCGATAGCTAAAAAGAATATATACGAGTACGTCAATGTTTTTTAAAAAAAACAAACAAACAAACCCTAAACTATCAACCAATTCAAACAAAAACATTCAATGAATTTCTCAAATTAATTTACTTCCTTAGTCACAAGTACTGTAGCTAAAGAAATTCACTGAAGTGTTGCATTATTGGTAATATTTTTAGTGACTTGCTTATACATCAGAAATTGTATGTTCATTTGCAAGTGTACTTTGCAAAGGATAAAATTTTGATAACCCAATATAACATGGTGTCTCTTTACCTAGGTAATTCCTTGTTTTCAACGTGATGGGTTATTTTGCCTGCATGAAAATGGTTGTATAACTTTAAGAGTTCGCAGATCTAACTGCAGTATAACTGGAACTCCAAATGAAGAGCCAGGTAAGTTTTGTGTCAAATACGTCCAGAAATGAACTTTGAGGCATTTTAACTAATACTTTAACACCAATATTAACCATCATGCCTCATACAGGATGGTGAATTACAGCACTTCTAGTGGGTTTTTTTTATCTTATACATTAAATTTAAATTAAAATTTATGCTGCATTCTTACCAAATTGTTTTTGACTTCCTGATATTTAGTGCAAAATAAGACACTAATATCCTGAAAATCCCTTTATCACTAAATAATACTTTAATTATGAAGTGGCTTAACAGTCACATATACAAGAAAGTTTTAGATAAAAGATGATTAGTTTGTTCTTTTTATCTTTAAGAAAAAACATTTTTCAGACAAACACAAGGTTTTGGAAGTCATTTGGTCAATTGGAAGAATTGATTTTAGAACTAAGACATGGGCTTAAATTTACATTAAAATCTAAATCATTAAACCTTTGTCTCTTTTATGAAACGTTACTAAGAATGGCTTTTTAAATATAATGGAGGAGACTGGAAAAAAAGAACGGAAAACATAGTTCTGTAAATGTAAATAAGTGATTTTTTTTTTTTCCCCCGTTAGATTTTTGTTTATTTGTTTTGGTTTGGGCAGTTTGGTAATTTCTAGTGAGCTACAACATTACTTGCTTCCAGGTTTACCAATAAACCAAATGAGTTTTGGATTGTGGAGAGCAGATGCACTTTCCCCCCAGATATGCAACGGTAATTTTTTAGATTTTGCAAGATTCAAGTAGAGTAAGATATCTTAAAGTAAAAGTTACATTTTGGAGAACTTTTCAGAGCTGTATTGTATACAGCAAGATCAATGGTATATAGTTTTTGATTATTTTTCCTAATTGTTGCACAGGAAGCATGTGGATTTCAACCAAAGAGCTCAGTCATTCTGCAAATTTACCTCTATTGATTGATTACATCATATGTTTTCCATTCTAATTGTTTGTCCTCTGTGGGACATTGATGTTACAGATCCAGACCCAGTTCAGGAGCTGATTTATGATTTAAGAAGTCAGTGTGATGCAATCAGAGTTACAAAAACAGTTCGACCCTTCAGTATGGTGTGTTGCCCAGTGAATGAGAATTCTGCAGCTCTCATAGTCAGTGATGGCAGGGTAATGATCTGGGAATTAAAATCCAGTATTTCTGGCAGAAATATGCGTAACAGGTAATGGGATTTATTTTTCTTGTCAAAGCTTCCATCTGTTACATTTATAAGTGGCGTGTAGTATTTAATTATATTCTAAAAGCAACAGTGATGTCCTTGTGTGTATGGTAGTGTGACGTGCTATACATGTGTATGAATGAAAGGAAGAGGAACAAAATATATCATCCACATAGATTAGTTCCCCTACTTTGGGGAAGTGAAGGAACTGTATTTACTCTTCTTTCTTTGAAAAATAGTTCCATACTAAGTGGTTGGAATAAAGAAACAAAAGATAGGAATGAATATTCACATTATTTTGGGGGAACATTTTCTTCTCATTTGGCTTTCTGCAGACTATATAATTTTCTTCAGGAATGAATCCCTCACTTTAATCACATGAAAGGACTGCAAAATGATTCTGCAAAGGACTACATTTTTAGTAGGGGAAAGGTTTTCTGTTAGAATTGTGTGAATTTGACACAGAGCAATATAAGACTGCACAGCAGGTGGCTGGAATACGATGGTATAAACAATATTTTTATATCAAAGCCTTTAGAGTTTTATTTTTAGAGACTGCTCAAAATCTACTATATGAAGTAGTACAGTTCTTTAAACATTCAGTGTATTAAGGTAATTCTGCTGCAATAAACCTTTAAAGTACTATTGAATAAAATAAATAACGTACTGCCATGAGACAAATACAGAATTCTTAGTATACTGTTAAATGTCAGAAGTACCAGATTTTCAACATAGATCCTTTTGTTGCTCATCTGTGATTTAATGTTTTTATTCTTGGTGTTCTCAAAAACAGTTAGATGGATTCTTTGTGATGCATATCCAAGAGAGCTGTTTAGGATCCATATGTTGCTGGGTTTTACTTCTTGGATTCTTAGGCTCATTTCTAAAACATTGGTTTTTGTCATTATTATATAACCAGGAAAAATGTAATAATAATATAAGAACCACTGAGCCTAGAGGATTCTGGATATGGTTGGATTGTACTGAAAAGTAAAGCATATTTCTAGTTGGCTCAGAGTCTCTAATGGATTTTGAAGGAGTCTTCCTCCATTAGCTCTTGATCTTGCTGGATTTGATGGTCCTAATTAAAATTTGAACTCAAAGTCTGTTAAAGTGAGATTTTAAAGAAAAAGGCTTTGTACATGCCTTAAACTGCATTTTTGTGTACAGCTAGGTGCAGTCACTAGTCTTTGGTCTTTGCTTATGATATAGACTGGTCCTCAGCCCAGCAAGATCCAATTGCGAAGGCTGCAGGGGCTGTTTGAGTCCCTTTTAGATGGAGATTGTGGTGGAACCCAGTCACAGTCATTGGGGAAAAAATAACACAAAAAACTGATGCATAGATATCTCACAAGACTGTAAACGTAGGTATTACTGTAAGTTTCTGCTGTAGTTTTGTATATACAAAGGCAATCCTGTTTTGTATGTTTAGGTGAAAGGCAGTGCTTCAGTTACAGGTTTTGTCATCTGGAACCTATGTAAGAAGTTTATATAGGTTAGTGAAAACTGTTCCCCAAGTTTGGGAATCTGTTCTTAAATGTCAAAATATTCATGATTGTTCCTTAACTGTATTCATTAGCATAGCTCTACATATTAATACACAATATATTTAAAAGCTTCCATTCAATGCTTAGGTATACTTCAGAACAAAGGATATATCTGTCTGTTTTTCTGTTACTTGTAAATATCTCTGTAAGGAAGATGAAAGTTGTTTTAAATTTTGTACATTTCTGTGTGCATTATTTCCTGGTACAGTTGTTCATGGAAGCTGATGTTGGGAATAATCTTCTCAAAATATTCTGCAAGTAATAAGTGGTAGGAATACTGAAAGAACAACCTGGGGAAAAAGCAAATTTGAGGACCTAAGTCAACAGGCGATCCAGTTTGTATTAGGAACTTGTTTTCATTTCTTTTACAGCAGTTCAAGTGCATCACCTTTGTATTCCCCAGTCTCATTCTGTGGAATTCCTGTAGGAGCATTCCAAAATAAAATTCCAGACCTCTCCTTAGACAACATGATTGGTAAGAATTTCTTTCACTATTATTACTGCTACTCATTTCTAGAATTTTTGAATCATTGTATATCTTAGCCTACTTTAGAACTACATATGTTAGAATTATTTTCTATGCAATTTAAATAGCAATTCTGAAAGAAAAGAATTCCTGTTTGCTAAATAAATTATCAAATTAATCTTTTTGAGGATTTTATGTTGAGGACCAATGTTCAAAGTTCATTGTCACTGAGAAAAAAAGTAATTTGAAATGGAATTTGGCCAAAACACTTTTATTTTTAAAAAGTAATCTTAAACAGATGAAGACATTTTAAACTACCCTTGAATTCTGGAGGAAGACTGAAAGGGTTGCACTTTTTTTTTTTTCTCTTCCTTCCTTCTTTTTTTTTTTTTTTTCTTTTTTGTGTTAGGAAAGAAAGCCAGTATTGGAGAAATTACCTGAAGTGCAGTCTTCTAAAAAGTTTTATCATACAGAGTTCAACACGAAGGAATGCCTCTTTAAATAAACATTGCTAATATGTATGTTAGTTTATTTGTGATTTTTATTTTATAAACTCCTGTGTCTGATAACTTTCCATAACATCTCAGATTAAGATTTAATACTAACAAGATTTTTAATTTTTAAGCAGGGCAAAGCACAGTTGCTGGAGAAGAACAATTAAAAAGTTCTTTTCTGCAAGAAGTGCACCTCAAATTTCTGCTGACTGGACTTCTTTCAGGACTTCCTTTGCCTCCGTTTGCTATCCGCATGTGCCCACCTCTTACAACAAAAAATATTAAACAGTATGAGCCAATCCTTGCGGTTGGTAAGTATCTTGAATAGTTTATTGGTTGCTCTGAAAATAATATATTCTAGATTAAATATAAGTATAGTTACTAATACAGAAAAAAATCTATTTTTTAATCCTGTGTAACTAATCACAAATAGCGACCCTTGTATTAGTTTGCATCCATGATAGTCTTTGGATTCTTTTTTTCCTGCCTTGGGTTTAAGTAATGCTACCTGAAAAATTGCAGTATATTAGCAAGTTTGTGTTTATCCTTTCATTTACTATGATATTGGTCTGTTGATACACTCAGTGTTTTACATGCTGCTCTCACTCCATTCTAAACATCAATAAATATGGAATTCTGCAGCGCTGCATTCCTAGAATAAGTAAATAAACTTAACAGAGGCTGTACTTTTGTTCTGATGTAAGTACCTAAAAATACACTTAAAGCACGTTATTTTTCTGAATGAATCCATTCTGTCTTATTGCAAATGTAATTAACCTCATCTAGATATTAGAATAGTTGCCAGTGAGCACCTGATTTATTAACTCTGAGTTCTCCCTATTTAAATCTGATTTTTCTGGCATGCTCTTTCAGACCACATCAGGGATTTCACAGTGTATCCATACAGGCTGCTGTCTTTCTCTGCAGTCAGCGGACTGGAACAGTAGACACAGAGATGCTGTAATTTAAAGATTGTAGTAGGTTGTAAAATTAGACCTCCAGATTTGGGTTGTTCAAACGTGCTCTTGATGTATCTAAGATATCAGTTGATTCTGGGCTGCCCTGTCAAGTCTGTGCCTGTCACAAGTCAGACTTGGGAGATTTTTGTAATTCTTAAGGTTAGCTGTGCTAGAGAGCCTTCTTAGGTTTTTGGATGGGGCGGGGGGGGGTACAGCGAAGGTGAATGTTATGCAGGAGCTTACGAAGAGGATCTCACTCCAGTAATGAAAATGCCATAATAAAGCATGTATGTATGTGTGCAGTTCTCATTATACTTATATTATTACTGAGCTAAAAGTACCGTCAATAGTTGTGCTCTAAAATGTAGGCAAGCTGTCATTCCATGATGTGATGCTACCAAAACGTAACTTTTGATTTTATATAAGCTGTAGCTGTTAAAACAGGTGAAATATAAAGATTAGGAAAATAATAGGTAGGTATAAAGTGCATTTACAGCAAGGTCTGCAGCATTTTAGACTTAAGATACCTGAATGGCTCTTTAGGTATCAATTGTTGCATTTAATAAAGTTGATATGAGTATAAAGAAAAAAGAGAAGAACAAGTAAGACTTCTCAGTGTCTAACAAAATTAACTTTTGTGTTTCAGAAGGTTTTTGATCTAATTGAAGCTAATAGCTGCTAAGTTTTGGTTTGTAATTTGAAAGAGGTCATTATTTCAGGGATGAGAAAGCAGAATTGCTTTAATGATTTGGTAAAATCTAGCCATGATTCTCCCCTGGGATTATTGGTGGATAACAGTTAATACTCTTCCTTGAGGCATTTACTCATCTTGAGTAATCAAAACAAAAAGAAACATTCCTTTCTCCTGCAAACATGGGGTATGTTGTGAAAATGCAAGAAGAATTAACAGATTTTCTGCAGGCTATACAAATAGCTTCAGGAAAATGTCTTGATCCAAATGGATTTCGCTGGCTGCAGAGAACCTTGGAGGGTTTAATATTTGGGATTTAAACACTAGAAGTCAAAATACCTTTTCTAAAATTGTAAAATATGATAGTTATAGGTGAAAAAAAAAAAGAGAGAAATAGCTGTAAATCCTGCATTTTCACTAAACTATGGAAGAGAAGAATAAAACTGGTCTATATTTTTTTTTTTTTAAATCACTTTTTATAGGTACAAGTAATGGCTCTGTCCTGGTGTTTCATCTTACAAGTGGACTCTTACATAAAGAGTTAAGCATCCATTCCTGTGAAGTCAAGTAAGATTTTAATTTTAATTCCTGCTATAATCCTTCTGGGAGACAAATACTAAAACATCTAACTAATGATGTACCAGCAATGTGGGTGTCTTGTTTCATTGTTAATGAAAGAAGAAACTCAAGAAAATCTGTTGAGTAGTCTACGCTAACAGTATCTTTGCTATGTATAAGCAGTAACACACTGACAGAGTGAAAATTACATTGAACTAAATATTTGAATTGTATCTGTAGCTGCTGATCTAGGATACGTATCAGCTACTTCCAGTTGCTTTAGTATATTGTAGTCTTATATATATATATATAAAGAAGTCTTTTTAGCACAAGAAACTTTATTACAATGTTATTTATATCAGTTGTGACTCACAGATTGTGTCCTTTGAAATAATTCTGCTTTATACACCAAGGTTTATTTCCTCTGATCTCTTGGGGCTGAAATTGCTATTGAGACAGTTCTAGCCCTAACTGAAGTCAAAATTTTTAATTTTATCTTCAAGACCAAATACAGGACTCGGTATTTATCCATCCTGAGTAAGGAACAGAGTAAGTTTTAAAGCTGTTACTGTGTGTTGGTGTGTACACAATGGCGTATCTTTTTTGGATAACTAATGGCAATGATATTCAAGATGGTGCTTGCTGGATACATAGTTCTAGATGGAAAATATTTATTTTCTAGATGGAAAATAAAGCATGGAAAATAAAACATTTGTTTTTAGCAGTAATAGTAGTGAAAATTTATATCAGAGTTGTGGCATGAAGCCTTTATCAGGCTAAGGTCTTCATTTTACTGTTCATTCTACAAAAAGGTAAGAAAAGTACAGGTGTCTGAGAATAGATAGCTCTAAGAATTCATTATGTAAACCTGCTTTGAATCTACCACTAAAATCATGTAAGTGTATTTACATTTGTGGTGTGAGTACTAGGCACTGTAAGCATAGAATTTCTGTTCTAAACCGTTTGAGGTTTTTGTTTCATACCATTAACTACTTACAAAATTATTTTCATTTTATGTTCTGTTACACAGCACAAGAGAATACTGCTTTTTTTCTCATTAAGGTGATTATAGAATTCAAAATTAAAAAAACTACTAACATTTCACAGATTAAAGAAAAAAAAAAAGAAGACGGGGAGACAGAAGGAAATATGCTTTTGAAAAAATATTTCTTTATCTTTTATTTAGGCTTCATGTATTATTGGAAGTATTGTTAGTTTGGGCTTTTCACTTTTCAAAGGCTTTGCAACTTTTTAAAAACTTTAAGAATACATTGTCTTTCTAGGAACTGTCCTTTCACAAATGGTATTTTTAGAACAAAATTAAAATGATTGTGAATTTTGTTTACTCATAAGCTGTTATCTTGGTAAGTCTTTTAAATATTTGTTTTAATTTCCTCAATCCCACTCTTGATGGTCTGAGTGACTTTCTACATAACTTTTACAAGTTCATGGGAATGCTTTAAGCAATATACAATAAGGCACAGGGATTTTTTTTTTAATTAATATTAATGGAGTGCAACAGTTTTTCTTTCAGTGGGTATTCTTACTTTACCTCTAAAATGCAGATAGATTGGATAATGCCTCTATTTCAGTTTTAGCTGAAAATACACCTTCAGGGAACACCATTATTTAAGTATGTAATTGAGAATACCCTGAAATGGTAACTCAAGGCCAGAAGAGTTTTCAGTGCCTTGTAGTTTAAGAAGAGAATGTAATAAAACTAAGGTCTTTGGAATGGCAACTGTCCTTTACATATCAACTGTGCTAAAATAATGGCCACTGAGTTGTTTAGGTGCTAGCAATTGACTTTTTTTTTATGTTAAAGTGTTCTTTTTTTAGAAGCTCCATATGTAGTCAAATGCTGTTGTTTTTTGAGTTTTTTAATTTATTTTTAAACTCTGCAGTTCTGTATTGTGGTTAGAAGTAGGGTGAATTGTTTCTCTGTCCTCTATTTAAGATAGCTCATACTTGTGAGTAACCTTGAATATTCATTTTGTCCGTGATTATTACTTAGCTATTTCAGTATTTGTTTAGAATTATGTGAGTAAATACTTTTCCTTTGAGTTTAACTTGGTTTTTATTAGGAGACCGAGGCAAGAAGCAGCAGAAATGCTTCAGAGCACACAGAGAGGAAAAGTGAATCAGGCTACTGCTAGAAGCATAAGTGAGGGAAAAAACAGAGGGAGACTATAGCATGTGTGCTGGCTGAAAGAAGCTGTGAGCAGGAGGTCAGTCTTTCTTTCTTCAGGATACAGAGAAATGCAATTAATTTATATTACTAAGAGGAATTAGAACAACCATGAAATAACTAAGTCTGATACCTGTTCTGTCTTCTAAATGGAACAATCTAAGCTACTGTGGTAAGATGGGAGATGATAATACATCTTCAATGCAGAAGAGAATGTAAAGACATGTAAAGAACTACAAGACGTAAATAAAATGCCTGCGATCTAGCTTCTAGTTCAGTGAAAGTCGTGCATTTGCAATGCCTCTCACTGCTACTTTTGCTTATTCTAATAGATAGGTAACTATAACCAGAGCAGTGTTTCTCTTTTTTTTTTTTTTTTTTTTCTGAAGTTCAGCAAGTTCAGGGTTGCAATAGCTTTAATTTTAAAAATTAAACTCACACTGACTGTAACAAGAATGTGTATGGCCTGCAGGCAAAATTTGGAAATTACTGCTTTACATTCAAGTTTTAGCAGTTGAATTTAATCTGACTCCCCTTTGGGACACTGCTTTGCAAACGTTCATCACGCCCTTAAAAAAACTTGCTGAAGTTCAGCAAGTTCAGGGTTGCAATAGCTTTAATTTTAAAAATTAAACTCACACTGACTGTAACAAGAATGTGTATGGCCTGCAGGCAAAATTTGGAAATTACTGCTTTACATTCAAGTTTTAGCAGTTGAATTTAATCTGACTCCCCTTTGGGACACTGCTTTGCAAACGTTCATCACGCCCTTAAAAAAACTTTCCTCACGTAGAGAAAGATGAATGAAAAATACCTACCACTTCTGTCATACAGCTGTTGGTGTCTAGATTTATTTCTGTGCATTAGTAAATACGCGTTGCCTGACAAGCATAAGTAGTGTTGCAATGAAATCCTGTGTATTTGGAATTGAATTCTGAAGTCACCATTACAGGATATACAATTCTCTTAGATGTACCATGTTCAGCACTTAATTGTAATTTCTTTTTCTTAGTCTTCCTCATCTTAAAAAGAAAAAGCTTGTTCCCTTGCTGACGTTCACTTTTGGACATGTAGACCATACAAATACTTCTGAAGTACAAGGAAGATTCTTTTTAAATAATAAAATTTGAGGCTAAGAGTATTTTCTGATAATATGATTAAGATAATATGATTTAGGGTAGGAAGGCTCTGCAGAGGGACCTGGACAGGCTGGATCGATGGGCTGAGGACAACTGTATGAGATTCAACAAGGCCAAGTGCCGGGTCCTGCACTTCGGCCACAACAACCCCATGCAGCGCTACAGGCTTGGGGAAGAGTGGCTGGAAAGCTGCCCAGCAGAGAAGGACCTGGGGGTGTTGGTCGACAGCCG
>NW_008795129.1:21711717-21725018 GCF_000699145.1 Aptenodytes forsteri
TGGAGTCCCCATCCCTGGAAGTATTTAAAAGACGTGTAGATGCGGCACTTAGGGACATGGTTTAGTGGGCCTGGTGGTGTTGGGTTGACGGTTGGACTCGATGATCTTAGAGGTCTTTTCCAACCTTAATGATTCTGTGATTCTATGATTTTAATACAGTTTTCTTTAAGCTATGGTGTTCTTTCCAGTTTTACCTTTGTCCTTTTCTTATAATTCTTATAATTAATTTGAGTAGCAGCTGCCTTGTCGTAAAGTCACAACAATCCATTCCCAACTAAAAAAGTCATTTGTGTTTTTATCCGCTTCAGTACACTCTGTAATTTGTTTGCGTTGGAAACATTAATCAAAACAACTAAATCTTACCCCGGAAGTAACTGAGACAAGTTGCATGTATAGAATCCCTGAATTTCATATTTTAAAAGAGTGGATCCAGTCTGAGAAATAGTTTACAGCTGAATGTAACCCTTATTTCTAGTAGACAAAGATGTCTTTTATTAGGAAACTTTGCAAATGCAGATATTTCAATAAGGAAGGCATTACTTGTTTCATTCATTAAAACTTGAACCACTGTCTTCAGATTTGCAATTTACATGTATGAAATAACAAAAATTATATTGTTTCAGGTGCAAGCAGTTAGCAAAGCTAAGGTTTACTTTTGATTATGAGTGCCTTGGGCTTCTGTAGATTTTTATTGGTATTGACAGGTGGCCAGCCGGCAGCAAAGTAAAAGGACTTGTTTTGTTAAATCTGAGCTGATGAAAGAAGTATAGAAAATGCCTCAGGTCTGTGAACGAGAATGGTGAATAACTACTGGCAATAACAATGCATTACGAGTATTCTGTGCTTTTTCCAAAAAACATAGTAGAATAATAGACAAAAATTAGAAAGGTGTCAGAATTCATATTTCTTCCTTTTCAGAAAGCTCCCTGTATTTACGACCTTTCGGAGACTTGCAATGTCACACATTATTGCAGATGTAGATTTCTATTCAATCATTCCTGTAATGTTTCGATTTATAATTGAATATTACTCATTTTGGTTGAACTTTCATAGGTCCTGGTGGGAAAAGGACTGGGTCCTAAATTTTTAACTTTTCTTAAGGACTTGGGAATAAAGCTTTCCATTATTTTAAAGCTTGAACTAAAAAAAAAATGATAAATATGGCTGTAACTTGTATGTGCAAAATATTATGGGAGTGCTTTTTGCTTTCACCCATCTACATTGCATTTGGGAAACCTCTGCTTAATACAATGTGAGTTGGATTTGCTGACAGTAAATCATAAATACTGTTATTTATCTTTCTCATATTTCACATATATCCTTGCAAAACAGACCATAATCTTACAATTGATATAACAGAAGACTTAGTTGTCCTGGAAATAGTTCTTAAGTAATCTGTGTTTGAAGGGTTTGAGGAAAACCTAAATCCTTTTATCCATATTAAAATGAAGTTGGGCATATATATGTATTAGAACAGTCTCAATTTACTTTTAGATTAGTTCCTTGATTTATTTCACAGATAAAACACTCAACTATTTATGCTGGCACAAAGTGTGTGTGGGAAATGGGGATGGGAGGACTATCTTGTTTTGCAACAGTACCACCTAGTGCCACTTCCTATCCTTTTGTGGCCTGTGGTATACCTCAAGAATTTGCTTAGAATCCATATGTGCTGACAGTATGTTATATACAGTGTAACTTTACATCCTTGCAAGACTTCAAGGTAATTTGGTTTGTGGCTGCCTTGGTATGATCTAAAATACCAAAAAAAAATCAGGTTTTCAGTTCTCTTGCGATAGCCTTTGAAATCTCTACAGGGCCTCTCTTATTCTATCGTCTTTGTTTCTCTTCTCTCTGGACTGAAAGAATCACGTCTCCCCACCCTGCTATCCATATTCATATTTTCTCCTTCTGTATGCTGGCAAATTTGAGTTACTTGATAGTTCTTCCTATCTGGTAAATCACTGATTTAATGAGAGCAGTGATTTTAGTCCACTCTAGTCCTGAGTATCTGTGAGGGATTTTCGCAAAATTTACAGTGTTTCTAGTAAAAAAATAAAGTAAAATAATTTTTTTTTGTTTTAACCAAACAAGAACCAGTGTAGTCTGAAAAGAAACCTCTTCTTTAATTTAATGTGGTAACTTTATATTTACATCATAGTTGTAAATGCATAGCTTCTTTTTATGCTTAAATATAGTGTTTCCATAAGATGTAGACAATTACTTCTGTGCTGTTTTCAAATTGAAGAATATGCATTAAAAAAATTATTGTACTTCAGGCTATTTTCTAGCCATTTGAATATTTCGGCTAACATGCTCCATGTACTCTCTTCTGATGACAGGGGAATTGAGTGGATAAGCTTGACTGGGTTTATTTCCTTTGCCACATCAACACCTAACAATCTGGGGCTAGTAAGGAATGAGCTGCAGCTGGTGGACCTACCAACAGGTTAGTATTTCCTGAGAAATCTGTACAAGAGGCTAACAGATTTGCTGGAGAGTGACAGACAGAAGTTCTTACTACTTTTTATTTTTTTTTCCTTCTGTTGTCACAACGAAATAAAATAATAGAAAAGCAGAACCAGTTAAAATTCCTCTTTGTCCTTGTGAAGCCACGTAATGTGTTGCATCTGGTGCTCTACAGACAGACTTGAAACAACATCTTTGCAAAGATGTCTGTTGCTTGGACTTATTAAAAGAATGAATATGTGTCGGCAGGAGGTTTAGAAGCATTCACACATCATGGGTATTAGTGGTGTATTTTGTTCACAAATTGCATGTATCTCCAAATGTGTTTTGTCACAATCTACACCCATTGTTTCATGTGCACCTGAAACAGTGTTGAACCATTTATTGTGGTTTGTATCAGCAACAGATAATTTTTCAAGGTAGACTAGACAGGTGACCAGAATTTGAGTATGTGTATGAACGTAAAATGGATATTTTAATAATGAAATTGGATACTTTTATAAAGAATTGGAAGGGTTAAAAAATAAAAAACTTTTTAAAAGGTACAGTTGATAGCAAAACTAACAGTCAGATTATGTGTGGGTTTTTTTAAGCGACTCCGGCCTTATAATGGATGACAAATATATTTGTGACTGAGTTCGATATTTGCACAATACTAGGAGGTACAATTTGGAAGATTAGACAGCCCAAAATAGGAAGCATTGAATAATTTTAAATTAGTTTTGAATGTGAAAACCTGGAGCCATTTAATTTCTAATTGAAGAATCTTAATCTTGTAATGTGTGGCTAATTCTGAATTGCTTAAAGCATTATGCTTAAATTAAGCATTTTAAGCTTTATGCTTATGAATAGCATAAAGTGATTTTTTTTTTTTTTACGCTCATGGAAAAGGTCTCAATTTTTGTATTTACAGGGTGCTACACAAAGGGGCTATTCTTTTAACATAACGATATTGTAAATTTTTTCCTGATAATGTCTCTTGTTCATTTGTTTAAAATCAAAACAGAAAAGATATGTACTTTGTAAAATTCATTTCATGTAAAATGGGATTTTGGTTTTTCACTCAGCTTGTAAATCAATGTTGAAACACCTCTAAATATAAGTGATAAAAGGGTCAGTATTTCTGCAGGCAACGAAGTTACAAGTAAATGTGAATACCTGACACCTTAGCATATGTTTTGCTTAAAGTTACTTTTCCTCTTTTAAAACTTAATAGAAAGGCATAGCTACTTAACTGTTTGATCGTTGGGTCTTCCATCACTAATTAGCCCAACTTTCTATTTTAGTTCTAGGAAAGCTGTGCTGATTTGTATTTACTTCATGAACACTTTGAAACAATTCTCATTTACGTTTCTGAACAACAATAAGGATTGTTTCTAACAACAATAAGTTTTCTTCACTAATGAAGAAAATAGAGCTGGAAAGTTTCCTGTAGTCTGGCCTCTGGTGTGAGAGCTCTAACTACCATTGTTGCTGACTAGATTTATTCACATAATTGGCATAAGATAAGTAATTTAGCTTTGAGCAGCCACAAGCATGGCTAAAGTTTGAAAACTTGAGTTTTCGTTGAAAGCTAAGGCGAATGAAACTTGCATAGGAGATGCTGTGATACCCTGGTGTTTATAGATCATTATTTATTTTAGTGATATGTGTAACACCTTTAATTCTGCAACACTTTGTACAGGTGGGTGAAAATTTTGTTGGGGATAAGATAATAAGTTCTTAGGGTCTATTCTTTTAGCTGGAAAGAAAGAGAGAATGGTTCTGCTAAGTGTAGAATGAGTTAGTACTTCACCATGGAAATACTTTCAGACTTAGTTTATGGCAGAGTTAATTTCTCTTACAAAACTTGAAATCTACTTATGAATTTCCTCCTTGGGGAATTGAGAGTATATCTCACTGGCTTTGAGTGGAAAGTAATAACTCTTTGAACTCTCTCTCTGTATTTATGTAATGCTGATGATGCATCAATTTCAGTAGTTGCGCTCTGGAAGCGAGTCAGGTATTAGACAGTAGAGTTTACATTATATTTAGTCCTCTGAAATGCAGTAAAACTTTGACAAGAAGAGTAAGAGACGGCAGGTTACTTGGAGATGTTCTAGTTAGTTTGTAAACTATTTCTGTTTACAAACAGAATAGTTTATAAACTATTTCTATATTAATATTTAACTTAGTGACTACTTCTGTTTTCCCCTGTGTTGTTATTGTGTTCCAGGCAGGAGCATCGCATTTCGTGGGGAGCGAGGCAATGATGAACCAGCTATTGAAATGATAAAGGTGTCTCATTTGAAGTAAGTAGCCTTGTGAAGTTTATAAATTTTACTGTACTGCATGAAGATCCTCATGACTTAACAGAAATAATAGAAATTCCAGGAAAAAACAATCCAGAGAGTGTAGAACAATGTGCAACAGCATCAAGAGAAAAATACTTTAGAATATTAGTTCAGAGTGCAACAGCTGTGAATGTTTCTGTGGTTGACTTTGTCACTTCAGGATCCAATCACATTGCAAGATCAGTCGTTAATATTTTAGTTCTTTTAAGAATTGTGTTCACTGAATGGACATTTTGATAATATTAGGGAGAATAAAAGCGCTGAACAATTTTTGTCAACTTTGATTGTTATAATTCCCTTTTCTATAACTTAAGCCTTAAAACTAGAAGATTGGCATTAAAGGTAGGGTGATTTTTCATGTGTTTATTAATTTTTCTAAGTATGTATTTCACACCTCTATAATAATTGTCTACTGGAAAACCAGATGTGAGGTATAGTTGTTTGAGAAGTCAGCTGATAAACGATCACATTGTTTACCATCAAATCCTGCTTATTTTGAAATCAGACTTGTGACAGGAGGCCCTGGTCTTTATAGTATCAAAAATAATAACAGTAGTACTCTGAGATTACTTTACTTTTCCTGTGTAAATGAAATTAAAGTAGTGTTGAATTTAATAAGGCATTATCTCTAAATTTTAAGGTGTTTTTCTTTACAGTGGAGGAAAAAAATTAATGTTCTCTAGCTTGCATAGGAATATTTTCAGAAGTATGTATGTGTTCCAGATAATTAGGAAGAGTTCAACTATATAATGGTTTTATGAATACATTAAAAATTAAGAACAGCCGTGGGCTTCGATGAAGAGACTAGAATGTTAAGTGAGAACAAGAAAGGGTAGTTAATTTGAATAGAGATTAATGCAGTTGAGAAGAGTACATACAGCCGCAGAGCCTCTCTGTATTTTCAAGTTACATGTGAAAAGTGGTAGATTGAAGGTGTTTTACTCATCTGGCTCCACAGATGAAAGGTCTGAAGACATGACTGACAAGTGGTTTAGTGTAAGAGGATTTTATGTTCATTTATCACTGGATTAGGGAAGTGGCATGCATCTGAAGTAGAGAAAAAGATCTGTCCAAACTACAGTCTTGGTATGTCTTTCTGGTATCTTGTGCAGTCATCAACTCGGGCTGAATATGTCTAAATTAGAGGTGCTGCTGCTTTCTCTGAATTACTTCCCTTGTCTCCTTTACAGTAATTGAGCAGTACCACCTGACAGAAATTTCTAATTCTTCGAGCTTTGAAGGAGGACTGTTTCAGACACTCTTTTGCACCTCAGTAACTCAAGGAAGTTACAAGCTTTAGAGTGGGATTTGAGCCAAATTAATTTACTCTGCTTCCTCGTAGTTTTTGAGAGTTTCCAGAGTGCTGATATGAACAACACATGTGAAGTAAAATGCTCAAATTAAAATGGAATGATTACTTAAGATGTAGTAAATTCTTATTTGTTTTAGGCAGTATCTAGCTGTAGTATTTAAAGACAAACCACTGGAGATTTGGGATGTCAGAACATGCACTCTACTCAGAGAAATGTCTAAAAACTTCCCTACAGCAACCGCTTTGGTAAGGAATAAAATCTGTTACTTACTGTTTATTAAATGTAATATGTTGAGCTAGTATAAAAATCTATGAACAATTCTGCAGCAAAATGTTACTGTATCTGTAGTGTACAGATAAGTGCTTTCACTCCTCCATTTTCATCTGTCATCAAATAGAGGCAAGAAAAAAGCAGGTACTGGTGGAAAAATCGGTCTGGTCCTTGGGTGATGGGGGAAGTTATCACAGAAAGCAATCTTCATTGAAATAATTATAATCAACAGAAAAATCCCCAGTAAATTCAGGGAGTAAACATTTGTCTTTTCCATTTTTCCTGGACAATTTTTCACAGGAGTGGTCACCTTCTCATAACTTAAAAAGCCTGAGGAAGAAGCAGTTAGCAGCCCGTGAGGCCATGGCCCGACAAACGGTTGCATCGGATACTGAAGTTAGTAGCGTAGAATCTTCTGTTATCAGGTATTTCTGACTCTGATTTAATGCTATTCTGCATCAGTTGTCTTTCCACCGTGTGCCATTGTTCTACAGAACAGAATATTTAGGAACTGATTCTCGAGTACATACCAGGCAAACACCTTTATGGGCCTCCCTTTAGCTTTTAGATCTCAAAGTTTACTGCTGAATGAGAGAAACAGTGTACCTGTTTCTCTCGGATGTGACTGTAGCAGTCCATTAGTTACCTGGTTCTCGAAGTAAAACTCTTATTTGCCCCCTGAACATTGCCACAAGTGTATAAATGAGTTAACTATTGCTTCTGGTAAATTGTTTGGAAGGAAACATGCATTTTTGTGCTGCTTCTGTGCATTAGTTAGGGACAAATTGCCTTGCAGTTCTAATTTCAAGAAAGAAATACTTGTATCTCATTGTGTTCTCTTTAAAGCTTGTTACAGGAAGCCGAAAGTAAATCAGAGCTGAGCCAGAACATTTCTGCCAGAGAGCACTTTGTGTTTACAGGTGCCGATGGGCAGGTTTATCATCTCACGGTAGAAGGAAACGCAGTAAAAGACAGTGCAAGAATTCCTCCTGATGTGAGTTCCAATTTTCTATATCATTGGTGCTTTAATTTTTTTCTTAGCTATGATTGCCAGAAAAAAAATCAGGATATGCATTGTAGTGGCAAGTGGTCATTAATGCAGTAGTTTGAAACATGACATAAAAGTTCCATCTTCAAAACCAGTAGCAATTCTCTTTTCACATTCTTATACTTTTTCTACTGAAAACAGTGTTGGAATAAATGTGGTGTTTTTTTTTTTTTTTACAAGTTAGAATCTTCATAGGCCCTGACTTGCTTTCTGAATAAATTACATGACATTTTTAAGAATTTTAGTAAAGCATATACAAAAAGCTTGAATAACAAAGAGGGTGTTATTGAAACATGTTTATGCACTGTTAATGGATTTTATCTTGCACCATAAGGAGGACTTAAGTGGGCCAGAGCACTCTTTTGTGAGCTTTAAGTTTTTTTTTTTCCCCAGTTACTCTGAAGAACAGTCTTTCTTTTTTCAGTTATTCTTGAAGGGTTTGATAAATTGAACTTACAAATAGGAATTCTTTTATTTTTGTTTCCTACTTTACTATATGCTAGTATTGTGTTTAATGAGGTCTGTTGTGTTGGTGTTTCCTTGCAACAAGAGGTTCAAAGGAAAACCTTGTTTTTCTTGCAAGTGATTTCCATTGCTTTAAACCCGAAATTTCTTACAAGGAAACGTCTTTTGAAGCATATTGAAGCAAATATGACTGACTTGATAAACGCTTATATTCAATAGAATTGTTTCTGTTTTAACTGAGTAGAATTTGGTCTATCGTCATATAATATTTGAAAAAAATGCAATACTAATATTGAAATGTTTGTTCCTATGTTTGGCTCTATTAATCACAAGATTTTATTCTGCTTCTTAAATGTTTCCAGGGAAGTATGGGTAGCATTACATGTATTGCCTGGAAAGGGGATATCCTTGTTCTTGGAGACGTTGATGGAAACTTAAACTTCTGGGATTTGAAAGCTAGGGTATCCAGGTATGAATGCAAATTAAGTCTGATAAACATGAGATAATGAGTGTTAGAATGTTTTTTTCCCCCTTCATTTTTGTTTTTCACTGTAGCAGGTCATCTGTGGTGTTTGAAGGGAAAATGCAAGCATTTTGAAATAAAATTTCAGAAAATGCCTACTGTGTTACAGTTTTCTACGTTTCATCTTTTGTATTTTCAGATGGAGTAACATTTTATCAAAGTTTTTAAAACAGCTAGATATCTTTCTTATGTTAAATCTGCAATGGCTTCTGATAAAACGTTAAGTATTGTATTTCTTTCAAGCATTTAATCTTTTTAATTTTCATTATAATTTGGATAGCCATTTGTGTGTGTGTTTGCGTATAAATATTTCTTCTTCTCAATCTGTACAATATGATCTGCACCATTCATGGAAAGGAGTTAACTACCCACAATATTAGGTATAGAATGATTGATACTAATCTTGTGTTTTTCTTAGGGGGATTCCTACACACCGAAGCTGGGTGAAAAAGATACGTTTTGCCCCAGGGAAAGGAAATCAAAAACTTCTTGCAATGTACAACGATGGAGCAGAAATTTGGGATTCAAAAGAGGCAGGCATCTGTTGTTTGATATGTGCGGCTTTGCAAAATACACATATTACTTCTGAAAATCAGGATGAGTCAGGCATTAAGTTTTACTTAATAATGATTTCTTGCTGATAGTTGTACAATAAAGTTGTATGGCTTTTCTCGGAAGACTTAGTTCCTATAAAGCTTTTTTAAGCTGTCATCAATGAAAAATACCTTTCACTCATAAAGCTGACAATGTCTCTGAGATACTCTTTGTCATTCTCTTGTAATGTTTTTGAGGCAGACATTGAAAATTTAAGGGGGAGTCCTCAATCTTAGAATTTAATCTGTGGACAAGAGAGTATTTTTACTACGGGTTTCTTAACTTCTGTGCATATTCAAGAGTATGTATTCTTCAGTGCCTGGATTTAATTTGTTAGGAAATACCAGAAAGCTAGATGCTTTTTAATTAACATTGTCTAGCTTCTCATCTTACTCAAAAATTCTGTAATAATGTTCAGAAATCTTCTGGGGTTTGCTTCATAGTTCTTTCAGTGGATTATAGTACCATGGGGAAGGAAAGATAATTGTACTGTTTTAACTTAGCCCCCTGGAGTAAGTTCAAGTTATGAGGGTATGAAACGGGAATTTTAATTTTTTTCTGTTCACTTTGTAGTGAGCACCAGGTCCGAAATCAGGCACTTAATTTGAGGAATATGAAACTCTCTGTTGATGATAGGAGTTGGACAGCAGATATGAGCAACAACTGTGAATTATGTAGGCAGAGTAGAATATTATCCCATGAGTCTCTCCTTTGAAGAACATTTGAATAGTTTTGATGCCATGGGATACTCCTCCTATAGCTGTTCCCTTTCTTTTTCTGGGACAAGGGAAAGAGTATCCTACATGAAAGCATTTAAAATTAATTCACATTTTTGACCGAAAATCGTTCAGAGTATCTGTAGAAATATTTTATAGTCTCAGTCCTATTATCTATATAATCCTCTCCTTAGAACTTCACCTTTGCCTACAACCAGTTATCCGATATTTCCACATTTTTCTCTAATTCTCTCAGTGCTAAGAGTAATCATGCTCTAGAGCTGTTGTACCTTATATCTCTCTAACTCCATGCTTTGCTCTAGAACAAGTGAAAGGAAACAGCAGAATGTTGATTGCAGCGGAGGCTTTGTTAATATATCCTTATATTAACAATAGTAATGTTCTGTGATGCTGCAGAAGGGTTACAAAATGTCTAACTACTGACCTGTGGTTAAAAGTGCAGTTTAGAAGGTTTTGTTTATCTGTGTTTTGTTTGTGGACAATAAATCATCCTATTCCTATAATGTTATGTTAATAGTATGTCTAAATGTATTTCTAGACAAGTTCAGTATTTATCAAGAAAGTATATGTTTATGAAGAGCATGAATGAATTAATGAGAACCTCACTTCTGCCTTGATGCATGTATGCTAGATCAGGGACTGGAATTAAAGAAAGAATGTAAATTTCCCCCAGTTTACCGTGGAAATTTTATGTCAGTAAAGATGACAAAAAGTCAGCTGTACAGCTGTGCTCAAAAGGATGTTTTCTTAGTTCTCAATTGGAAAAAGTATTGTTTCAGGGTAACCATGTGCCCTACTCCAAGGTTTCTAAATTCCCTACTCTCCAGAAGAGACCATCGTTAAAATGATTTATGACTAACTTCACCTTTTATTGCAAATTTTGTGGTATGCCTCTTGGGCGCGTGACAGAGTCTTACACTGTGTGATGGAGAGCCTACTAAAAATGAAAAATAACTCAACTTTTCAAGGTACAATTGGTGAGCAGTTTAAGAAGTGGAAGAAACGTCAATTTCCGAATCCTGGATGTGGACTGGTGCACGTCAGACAAAGTGGTCTTGGCATCAGATGATGGGTGCATTAGAGTTGTAGACTTGTCCATGAAACCGTCGTGTTTTCGAATGGATGAACAGGACTTAATAGGTATGTTGATTACTTTTTTGCTGTTGGCTGCTAGATATTCCACTTTGAAAGTGGACCATAAAAATGTTCAGCACTTCTGTTAGAGAATTGTCATATGTAGAGGATTAGGTGTCCCTACAGTGGTTTTCATAGATGCAGATAAATTTTTTAGGCTTAGCGTATATGGATGGTTTTTTTGTACAAGTTTAATCTCCTAAATAAACTATACTTTTTAATATCTTAATTGGAATATAAATTAACAAAATATGAGCTTTTTGTACAGATGTCTAGCAAGTTGACCTAAAAAGCATCGGTACATCAATTGGGTATCAGTACCTACATCACTGCTATTCATTACATAATTTTGAAACATTTGTTAATGTGTGAAAATGTCTTTTCTGATATTTCCAGATATCAAAGGCAGTTTGTAGACTGATTCATTGCTTTTCAAAGCAGATTTTCCCCCTGAACTCTAAAATAGCAATATTAGTGTTGTTTGACTTTTTTACCATGTGTTTAAGAAGGGAATTTAAATATTTAACTATTTAAATAGTTAACTAAGCTACATTTTTCTATTTTTTATTACTGATGTTCCAAATAACTGCTTTTGTTTTGTTCTTTTTGGTCAATCCTGCCTTTACTCATACAATTTCCTTAAAACACGTGGATTCTGACTAAGACACATAATATACAAAATTGTGATGTGGGGAGCAGTGGTGTGGGATGTTTGAGGAAACATAATTTGTCACAGCTATTTTTACTATCAAATGAATGTTCTGTAATATTAAGCTATAAAAATTAGTGTTCTAAAACCAAGCACGCTGAAATCGGGATACGCCAGGGTTAAGGTTGCCTGTGATTTAGCTGTCCTTCTGCCTCTACACTGTGATAATATTTTAATTTTAATTACAAAATCACTTTTACAAGAAACCTACATCATTCAGTGCATATGAAGTACAAGGCATTGCTGAATATTTAATAATGTAGCTGGTTGGTACTTGTTTTACTCCTTAGTCATTGGGTAGCATTTACTGCATATCATCCAAACCTTATACTGAATACAGACTTACTGACTTTTAAAATTTGTATGACAATAGATAGTACTATAAGTTTCATCTTATTTCTTTGCTAATATAGACATGTATTAAACGTCACAACATCCTTTTGGGATGATGGGTATTAATCCTTGTATTATACTGTAGAAACTACGATTGCAAAGTAAAACTAAAACATACGTTATGGTACATTTTGGTATAGCTGTACTTATTTTCCACCATGTCCTTGTAGCAGCAATAATCATCATATACAGCTCTACTTAATACCAGTATAATGTATTCCAGGAATCTAAGGCTAAATTCAATATGGAATGTCCCGAAATTCTCATTTGAGCATGGTTGATAACCCTGTACCTTCTATGAAATGTTTTTGCTTGAGTGTAAAGATAAGCTTTTATGTCTAGTAACCCATGCTGTGTATATGAAAAGCCTGTGATTTATGATTTTCTTCTGGTGCTTGCTAACAAGGTGGTACATATTATGGTTACTGAACACAGTGTTATTGCACATTAGCCACTCAACAATGAATCTTTTCTTTTTGTTTCAGAACCTGCATGGTGTCCCTATCTGCTTGTTCCAAGGGCTTCATTAGCTTTAAAAGCATTCTTGTTGCATCAGCCATGGAATGAGAAATATTCTCTAGATATTATAAACATGTAAGGAGAAATATATTTCTGTATATAAAAAATATTATTATTTTTTTAAAGTCTACATCTTTTATTAGTCTTTCTGTGCAAATAACTGTTAGATGTGTAAGTATCCTCACTCTTTGGGACAGTCAAAAAGATAATAGTTTCACTATTTATTACTAAGAGTAATAAATAGAAAAGGCTTTAAGGTCAAGTATTTTGTTTCTTTTGACTTTCAGTAGCCCTTGGCTATTGAAAACTGCTGTCTACTTTAAGATACTGGCAATATTTCAATGTCATTGACGGGTTATATTACTTTAGAGGGACAACTGTGTGTTCTTTGTTCAAGAAGTTAATGTAAGAATAGTCAGAGTTGGTTTCTAAAGTGTGATTGAAAGTGATATTCTAACTGATAGTCTAACAGGCATATCTTTACTTTTAGTGAGCTATACTTCACATCGTAGTAGGAGCGCCTTTCTGTATCCTTTACTGTGTTTGTGTACTGTCGGTAGTCACATAATAATGCGCTAGGTATTGTCATTTTCATTAATTTCGAGGTTAATGAATAAAAGAAAAGTGGGAGAAGAAAGATTGGTGGCACTGACTCTGAGACTGAGAGAAAACAAAACAATTTTTCATTACTATTTTGGAGCTAGTAACTAGACAAAGAATCTTGCATGAATGGCTTACTATAAGAATATGAAAGATTGTTTCCATATATGTTCTTTTATTTTTCTACTACCAGT
>NW_008795129.1:21725069-21737719 GCF_000699145.1 Aptenodytes forsteri
TCCTTTTTTTTTTTTTTTTAATCCAGTGATTATCCAGAGAATGAAAATATTAAAAACCTTCTTCAAGAGCAGTTGAATTCATTGTCCAAGTAAGAATTTTTCTATTAATATTTGAGTAAGCTAGTGAATTCAGAGAAGGCAAAAGAAAAAAAAGGACATTAGTGGCAATTCACAACTTAATGAAGAAAGAATGCTTTTTGCCCTCTAAAGATAAGCTTGAGTAATGACAGCTTTTATTTTAAACACAGTTAATTTTTTTATGTAACTCCTAAAGGTGGTGCTTTATTCATTTTATTGAAGATTTTAAATTTTTATTTCTATTTTTTCTAATTAAAAATAAACCATAATGCAATCTCAAAAATATTTTTTTTAAATAAGCAAACTATCTCAAAGTATTTTGTTAAATTGTTAAATATTGACTCAACAGTCATAATGTACTGTTCTGAATATATAAAGTGTGATGGAAGTCAGTATTGAATTTTTAACATTGACTTAGCATAGTAGTGGCTGATAACGAGTTTTAAAGATACTGATTAGGAGTTAGTATATAATTTGTGACTGACCAGTGAGCATTCCTAAGTTTTTAGGCAGTACTTCTCAGTGATGTATGGTTCTTTGATGTTGGTCCAGACTGTATTGGACACTGCTACTTAAATACTCCGATGTTTGTTAAGGTATTTAAGCTCTGAGGAAGAAAAGACAAACAATTCTAAAAATCTTTTATTGAAGATATACTTCCCGAGTAATGTTCATGCACGTTGCTCTGCTTACACAGAAAACTGATTCTGACATTCCATTTAAACTATGAAAATAATATTTGAAGCTAGTAAACAGAAGTTTTTCCCTTTTCCTTTTGTCCTTTCACTTAGTAAGATAGAAAAGATAACACCGTATTTTTATCAGTCTGAAACATATGTAGAAAACCTAAATTCATGCATGTGGATCTCTTATGCTATGGCACTACATAAGTGTAAAATTATTTGTGCTTAAATTTATCTTGTAATTTGTAGAATCACTGCAGAATAATTTATAGCTTCGTATACACCCTTGTGGTTGTTCCCTTTATTACAAGAATAAGGGGTTCCTTACAGACTTGCTATTTGTACTTAAACTGGTAGAGTGACTTGCTCCTTGAGATCAATTATATTTTAAATTGATGGATGCATTTTTCAGTTCAGAAAAGAAATTGTGTATTTTTTGTTTCGATTTTTTTTCAATTTGTAGGTGATATATCCTATTTGTGTTCAAAACCAAAAAAACTTGCACAGCATTTTACAGGTTATTTATGGCTTTCTCTTTTTGCAGTGACATAAAGAAACTCTTGCTTGATCCGGATTTTACTCTCTTGCAAAGATGTCTCCTAGTTGCCAGGTAGTAGAGATTCAGATAACTATATCAAATGTTTCCTAATAAAGTCTTGATCATATTAATGCATATGAATGTGCTGAAGTTTAAGTACTGAACTAGTTCTCCTTTAACTCAGTGCGATTCCTAAAGTACTTTGTTACCCACGTCTTAGAGTGTTTTCAGGACTGAGAATGGAAACGTTACCTTACTGAAACACTTTGTTTTATTTGCTTGCTGGATGTAGAGAACTTCCTTCTGTCTTGGTGGTACTTTCATAAATGCAGTTCTGCTGGCTACATTGCATTTAGCTGTACAATGCCCAAAAATGTAATTCAGAACTTCACAATACACGATAGATTACATGCAAACAGGGGAAGGCCTGTTTTTCATTTCAAATGTATTTGTTCTGTGCTAATTTTAGTCTGTCTATATTCAGAGATGTTTTTCAAACTTAGTAACTTTCTTGTATTTGAAAGAGGATATTGGTGATTAAGTGTAAAATAATAATAAAATATCAATTTCCACATATTTGTATGCTGAACCTTCACTGAGTTTAATTGCTATTGTAACAGCAATTCTGGCCAACTTCTTACTTATCTAGCTTGCTGAATGTCATTCCTTAATCTTTTCTTGTAGTTTGTCCCATTGATAATGCAAAGTACTTGTGGTGCCCACAATAATGCATGGTCTTTGTAAAAAGATATTTTAAATGTGTAATATTTTTATGTGACATTTGAAAAAATACAAACATATTTCACATCTTGATTTGTGTCTTGTCAGACTGTATGGGGATGAATCTGAACTGCATTTCTGGACTATTGCTGCCCACTATTTGCACAGCTTATCCCAGGAAAAGCCTGCAAAACCAACAGACACAGCTATCCTTCAAGAACAGTTGGTTAATCCATTGGATATATGCTGTGACATACTGTGTGAAAATTATTACTTCCAGGTATTTCAAGGAGTTGAAAAATACATTTTATAAGAATGTGATCAGAACATTAAAAGCTCAGCGTTGTAACCTTCTTATTATGTTAGAGCTTTTCACTATACATATTTCACTTTTACTAGTAAGATACAACTCTGGATTAAATGACTCCCTATTATTTAGAAATAGGGAGATTTTTGGAACTCCCAAAATACTTCCATATTTTTTTAAATGCTTATTTTTATATGTCTTATGGTAGTCTTATCTTTATAATATTTTTCCTTCTTCATGCAGAAATTCCAACTTGAAAGGGTAAATCTCCAGGAGGTGAAGAGATCGACGTATGATCATACCAGGAAATGTGCTGATCAGCTTCTTCTCTTGGGCCAGGTTTGTGGGGGATATTTTAATTTTTCCAGGTTTGTGGGTATAATATTTTATTTTTGTTCTTCTTTCTTGTCCATTTTATGTACTTAGACAAACCTTTAATTGAATAGGATAACTGATACGTGTTGTTTCATACTTCTATTCACCAGTGGATAGTTTTTGCTGTCCTAATATGTTATTACACTGCAGACTCAGTGTAATGATATGGTATATGGTAATGTTTGGTATTATCTTCTTCAGAATGTATAATTTTTCTGGGAATTCTATAAAAGTCTTTCTTTCCATATGGTGACTCGAAAAGAAAAATTACATTTTGAGTTTCCCAGAAATAACTTAAAAACAGCATCTTTGGGATAACTCAGTCTGCACTTAGTACTCTTGTTTTAGGTGACAAAGGACATGTCTAAGCTTTTGGCAGATCTGTACTGAGCAGTGAAACACTGTACAGAGCTGCTTACTGACACCCTGATAAGAATATTGTTGCATTTGTACAGTATATATCATGAACTGTTCCCTACTAATGCAGTTGTGCTCCATCCATTTCTAAAAATAGCTTTGGTGTTACTAGCTCGAACTTAAATGATTTCTGTGCCACTGTGCATTTGAGCATGTCAACAAATGTTACCAGTAAAAGATGCCAGAAATATTTAGGCCATAGAAGGTCTGTTTAAAATGCCAGTTTATAGAAGTTTAAAAATACCAGTTTATTGAATCACTGTATTTTAATATGTATTTAATGTGTCTTTTCATTATTTCTGTAATTATCTAAGCCATCAGCTTGACTGACCTCATCAAATTGACATGTCTAAAAAGTTAGGCATCTCATTTTAATAACAGGCAGAGATGACATGCCTGCAGTAATTCATTCTATTCAGACAGGTGTCTGTGGCCAGTGTAATGAGCCTCACTGTTTTAGGTGCTCAGCTGTAGCTAACATTTTAAATGGATGAATTCTACCTTTGGTTTAAAATATCAGGTATTTAATCAGTCCTTGAGATCCTGGCCAGTTTCTGTATCTTTACAATTTTATTTCTTCTCTGCTTATTTTAAATGTTTCTCTTCCTTTTAAAACTCTGCAAAAGATTATGTAAACAAGGAAATAAATGTTCTGAATTAAACTTTTCTTTGGCTTCTAGAAGTTTTAGGCTGTGATTAAACGTTATATTCATGATGGATGTTTAAATGCTTTCCTTTCTATTTCAGTAAAGCATCCTTAGTATCTTAATTATTACTATGCTGGTAGCTATTTTTGTAGTTTGTTTTAGAATAACTTTCATTGTTATTTGTTCCATGTCTTAAAAAGGGTAAAAATATGAAGACTTTTGTTTAAAAGTGAGTAAGTTGTGGTCAGATTTGTGTATTTATTCTCTTGCCAGACTGACAGAGCAGTACAACTATTGTTAGAAACAAGTTCAGAGAATGCACATTATTACTGCGATTCGCTCAAAGCTTGCTTGGTCACAACTGTCACCTCATCAGGTCCATCTCAAAGTACCATTAAACTGGTAGCAACCAACATGATAGCCAATGGAAAGCTTGCGGGTAAAATGTGACTTTTATTTTACATTTGCTTATAAACTAGTAATTCTGATCTTATTAAAGCTGCTGATGGAGATGGGAGAGCAGAAAATTGTAATAGATCCTATATGTTGCATATGTTATAGTATGTACTATCTACAGCAGTTAACACAAAAATGATAAGTAACATAGTTATAAAGCTCAACTTGTTTTGATTCATTTTCATTGGAAAATGTATTTCTGGGGTAATTCTCTTAGCAATTGTTTGCACTAAAAGAGGCTGAGCACATAAAGCTACATATTTTCTATTTCCATAATTAAAGAATTTAATTAAAAAATTGTTTCTTATTACTGAAGTTGAAATACGGACTTGGTTTCCTTTCCAGTTCACAACTTGTTTCAAAAAGTGTGTTTTCTTACATGTACAGGTTAATTTTGCTTAATGCAAGAGACGTTCACAATATGATGATTGACTGAAATATTCAAAGACGTGCAGAGAAAGTATAAATGTCTGTACTTGCCTGGAAAAAATACGTTCCACTCTGTGGACAATTAACACTTCACTGTTAATAATTACACTGTGGACAACATTAAATTAAAATAAAGGATTATTTATGAAATCTGTTTATTTGACTTACAAAGATCATTATCTCTTTATGATGAGAAGTCCAGTGAACTCCTTGTCATTTGTATTTAGGACAAAGATAAATGAGAGCTTTGTGAGGTCCTTCTAAGCTCTGTAGCCCAGGAAAGAGATACGGTCACTAACACCCAGGTTATATGGAGAGCCAGGTGGTAGAAATTAGGGGTTTTCCACATCTTCATATGCTAAGAAGGATATAAGAGAGATCCTTTTTGTGGTGATGAATGATCTGCTCATACTTATATAGCAACTCTTTTTTCCCTTAACTTATTATATAGTGTGCTTTTTATTTTCCAGAGGGTGTACAATTACTGTGTCTGATCGATAAGGCGGCTGATGCCTGTCGCTACTTGCAAACTTATGGAGAATGGAATCGTGCAGCATGGCTTGCAAAGGTAGGCAATTTCTCAATTTTCAGTTTGCTAACATAAATGACCTACTTAGCATATGTAGGTATGAAGGCTGATGAGGGTGCTAAAGTTCTCCAAAGTCAAAAACCTGAAACATCAGTTTGAAATACCATCATCAGTTCTTTCCATGTGTTAAGCTATAACAAGCCAGTCCATTCAGTGTCGACAGGTTCTTCTTCAGCCTTTTGACTACAAAGGTCTGCCCTGCTCATCCAAATGACAGGATTGGGGCCTAAAAATGGTTAGAATACTCAAATTTCTAATTTTTGAGCAGTGATTTGTGAAGCTGCATATAGCTGCAGCAGTACAGAGTTCATAATAAACTACAAAAAACCACTCCTGGAAGAGGATAAGTAATTAGGCAATTAAGTGACTTTGTGCTGAGCTCCACGTAGCTTGTAAAGCTTGTGCTCATTGTAAAGTTAGCACCAACCACATAAATTTGCATCAACTTCTGTTTTGGTACGCAGACATTATTACAGTAAAAGTACCTAGACACAGCATTAGTTCTCCATATTATAATGGACAGGAGTCAGTAAGGATGATCTTTCAGTGTCTCCAAGTAAAGTTTCTGTTATGTTTCCTGCAGAAAGTATGGAAAAAAATCATACTCAGATTTTCTAAACGGATGAATCCCACTCTTAAGAAAAATAAAGATGTTTTGTCCTTAAGTTTTCAGCAAAGGATAAAGATTTCTAACTTCTTGATACTTAAGGTTTCAGTAAAGCCTTGTGGTAAAATAATGTTAATCACGTGTGAATGTGGAGTGACCACAGTGGAGTTTTCTTATATCTATGTATTTCTTCTTTTTCTTTGTATTATATTCGTTCAAGGGATTAGTGTACTTTTTATAATAAAATTGGTAATTTCAGATGCTTCTACTTCTGCTCAGAGTTTCTCACTGAAAAAAATGAAGCAGAAGCAGAATGCTCTCTTTAGTTAGCAGCTGAGCATTCGTAACTGGCTTTCCCATCTCTTAAAGGTTCGTTTAAACTCAGAGGAGTGTGCTGATGTGTTAAAGCGTTGGGTAGATCACCTTTGTTCTCCACAAGTCAACCAGAAGTCCAAAGCCATTCTTGTCCTCTTGTCACTTGGATGCTTTACAAAAGTTGCAGAGATGTTGCACAGGTAAAGCTGAAACAGCACAATCTGTATTTTGTCTTGTCCAAAATTGTTATTTAAGCATTTGTGACTCAGAAGTCAAGGGGGAGGGAGGAGGTCTGCAGTTTGATTTCTGACATTTGTTTCTATTTTAGCATGTTTTTCTTTAACCTCAGCAGTGCATCAATTCTGTGTGCTGGAACTGATGTTTTTGTTGCAATTTCAGGAAATGCACTGGCACTTAAATTTACTGCAGGCTTTAAGATTGCTAGCACCCATTGACAAAGCAGTAGCAATTTATAGTAGCTATGATTATTTCTGAGTAAGTTGAGCCTTGATCTTTCAAAAATTTTGCGTCAAATGTCAGTTCCTCGAGTGCAAGGAGGAAGGGGGGATGCAAGAAGCTTGGGGAGAGGGCAGTGCCAGACTAACGGGTGCAACAGCATGACCTGTTCCTACATACTGCCTGGGAGCAAGGTAGCAGCATTCACTGCCATGAGGAAAGCACTCCGCGCTGTCGTGATGTAGTGAACGCTCAAGGCCTACGAAGCATGAAGGCGCAGAGAGCAAGGTAGAGCAACATTGGAAACTGAGAGAAATGTGTGATGTGAGTGTGAATATTGCCATAGTGGCAGCTAAATGGTGATACTGTTTAACCTTGGTGATGTTCAGAAGCCTTGTTCAGTCCTCAGTGCAGAAGAGATTTGCCACTCCAGACCTAGGTACCAAATTTTAGAAAGCCTGTGTGCAAGTGTTTTGATGCAATATCCTGGAATACTTTTCTGTTTTCCTGTCCTAACAAATTATTCTCTTTTTTTTTTTCCATTTAACAGTATGAGGTACTTCGATAGAGCAGCTTTATTTGTTGAAGCTTGTCTGAAGTATGGCACATTTGAAGTTAATGATGATACAAATATCCTTTTTCTGAAATCCTGTTTTTGCATTTGTGTACTCATACACAGTGAGTATGCGTGAGCCAACATTAGATGAACTAGTCTGCACAGGAATAGGAGTTCCTATTTTATTTTCCAGGTTGTGTAGTTTGAAGGAAGTATGAGGAAACAAGTGAAAAGGAGTCATTTGCATAAATCCATAACATTACCTCCTCCTGATGCTTTGTGAGGCCAGGGGAACTGGAAGACAAACTAAAAGTGAAAAAAATAAACATAGGGGAGAAAAGAACAGATGATAAAATGTTCTTTGCAGAACTTGGAAATCATTACTGCAGACTGTGTAGTGAAATCAGTGGTTCAGTTATATTTTAAACAATGTATCTCAGGAAAATAATCCTGCATTGAACCCCTCTATACACCAGCGTACTGTTTTAGTGATTGAAGTCCTTTATGAAGGAGTCAGTTCTGAGACAGTGAAAACAAAGAAAATTAAAGGTCAAGATCAGATGAGCTGAAAATGTAATAAGTATTTTAAAAGGTATCTAAAGTATTGCTCAGTACAGTCTGTACATCTAACCTGATGTTCTGGAAACTCTGAACAGTTGCTCTAACTTTTGTATTACATGCAATAAATAATAATGCATATGTAAATGATACCTGATTGTGTTTTATGGAGTCATCACTGATGTAGGCTTGTAAATAAAAAAGCCACTAATAAGTCATGTAGATAACTCCAGATCTAATTAAAGAACAATTCTTGTAGTATGACCTTAAAATTTCTTAATGTCTTTTGCAAGTTATGACATGGTATTATGGTAGGTACTTATGCGTGTCTGAAATGTATCTGTTTTAGTTTATAGCACTCCGCATATTGCCTGATAAACGCTAATATGCATTCAACAGTAGAATTTAAAGCAACTTTTTTGTCTTTATTTGTGCTGAAAAATACTGGATTAGCACAATTGACAGCAATGTTCAGCATTTTCAGCTTGGGAGAGCTAAGGAGTGAGGAGAAAGGAGGGAAAAAAAAAAAAGATTCTGAGTTTCTTCATTTTGCTATTCATTTGTGTTTTCCTTAATGCTTCATTTACATAAATTGATCCACGCTGTATATGCAGATTATGCCAGAAGCTTGAAGCTCCTGGGCTTTAAACAGGGAGCTATTCTCTTTGCCTCAAAAGCAGGAGAAACTGGTAAAGAGTTACTTATGGAGCTCAAACAGCCTAAAGAGGAAGTGACACAAGAAAAAGAACTTTGTTTATGAGGAGATTTGGGTTGTCTATCAGACTGAGATTCCACCGTGTGAAAATACATTTTTCTCTTGAATCACTGTAATAGCTGATATGTACGATTTGAGCAAAATTGTTAAATGTGTGTGGAGGCAAGATTAAGCACTGTTTTATGTTTATTTTTATCTTAAAATTGTTTTCACTTTCACAAGAGGGGAAAGAAGCCTATGATAAAATTATACAAGAATATTTCCAACTTTTTCAACTGTAGCAGAAATCAAATTTAAAACTGTGCTGAAAGAGTTCTATATCTGTGTAAAAGTCTTCTCCATATACTTCTAAAAATCAAATCTTTATAGTTCTTCACTACTGTTGTATTTATATGTATAAATGATTCAATCTGTACTATAAAAATATAAATATATTTAAAGAATAAATATCACAAAACACACAGTTCTTTCCTGGAACATTGTGTTTTCTCAATCAAAATTTTTCTGTTTAAAATTACTGTTATTTTAAATGTTCACTGTATTGTTGTTTTCATAACTGTCTGGAATGGAATCTTTAACAGGTTTAGTTATGAAAGTCTCCTAACATTCCAAAAATCCATGAAGCGTCCTTTTTTCAATTAAGGTATTGTTATATTCCATGTTATTCTTAAGTGTGCACTCTCTGCACACCTTAGGGACTAAATTCTGCCTTGTGTTGACTGGTTCATGGGATCAAAGGATGGGAGAAGATCCTACCTCAAAAGCTGCAAGGTAGGCTCCTGCAGAATATTCAGGAGACTGCTAACGCTGTCTCCGCAGTTATCATTTTGTTTGTTATTTTAATGTGTGATTAACAATAGGTAGAAAAAGCATTGTGCAAAGCCAAAACATTGGCTTTTAATTAGATACTTTTTATGCTATGGTCCAGATACTTTAAGGATGCCACCGATAACGTCTTTTCTCATTTTTGTGCCAGTATTTCAGTATTTAAGTACTTGTTTTCATTATTGTTTCTTATGTCAGATATATCTTTTCTATTTAGTACCAATTGACTGAGAAATTTTACAGCTGAGGAGTGGATGCTGATGTTAAATTGCCCTTGCAAATTGAAGACTGTGGCATGTGAAAATTAGTCTTGGCTAAAAAATCAAATTACTCTTTTTACCAAGTTGTTGGAGCTACTGAAACTTGGTGTGCAGTAGTGAAAAGAATCGTATCGTGTAAAAGGTCTCTCATTTGAATGTAATTCATGGCTTGTCTACTTAAAGTAATAGCGCATTGGATTCTCCTTATGTTCGAGTATTTGTGGATACGTATTCTACACTCCTTCCTAGAGGAGCACCAGCTTCGGGACATTTCTGTTACTCCATAAACCTTTTAATTCAAATCTAAAATAACATTTCTGATAAAATTTGAAAGGTTAGCTTTTTCAATAATGGTGTTTTTTTTATATAAATTTGACAAGGTGAGTTTCAGTGCTCTAAATAGAAAAGTAAATGTTTTAACTGCAATATATCTTATTTCTTCTCACCACATCTTACATACACCACTCAATACACTGCTCAATGTATTACGAACAATGCTTATATAGTTACTTTAGCGCGGGAAAATAAGTATACGATGAAATATGCCTTAAGCTTTAACTGGTGAGCAACAGAGTTGAGCAAAATTAACTGTCATTAACAATGGGCTAAATTCTGGCTCACATTGACTACTACAACACTGCTCAATTCCTACTCTTGTTTTTGGTAGCAGTACTCATGGACAATGTTACTAAAGAGTTAATGTAAGCACACGCAAACTTGTTCTTTGACAGATCACGTAGAATTGTTTGTCAGTGGGTCTCAGAAAAAATCTGCTTTAATATACACTTGGATTTGTAAAACTAATGTTTTAAAAGAAACACATTGCAAAGGCCTTTTAATACTGAATGTTTCTATGTACTTTCATGTGAAGGTTGCAGAATACTGTGTGGCATTCCCTGTTGAAACCTTTATGATGAAAATAGAATGTAAAAGTGATTGAAATGTTTATTTAGATAGTAATGCAGTCGCACTACAATAATAAAACCAAACTTTTAAAATCTTTGTGTGTCTTTATTTAATACAAAAATGTCATCTCTTGTACTGGGATTGAATGCTGACTGTGTGACTGTCCTTTTTCCTTCTGGACTGGCACAATGCTCAGGGATGGTTTTAGCAGAAGAAGTGATTATCCTTTGTACATATTAATCACTGTGGGAAAATAATGGCAGATTGGCGAGGAGGATTGTAAACACGCTCAAGTGACTTGTAGTTGGGGTGTTGAAAAACACATATATCATACGAATTGTTGTTTGGCCTTCTGTGTTGGACAAGTAGGACATCTGTGTTCAGATAACATAGGCCTGTGATAGACTTAGAGGCACCCTATCGAACATGCTTGAGATTCCTGCCCTGCTGTGGGAAAGATCAAAGCACGGTGGTAAACTACGCCTGTGTGAACCCCTGAAAAACAGGCGCCAACAGCAGGTTTGGCGATCCCCTAGCATGGACCGAGCTCTGCGGTGCCTGTGTTCCTGCTTGTGTGCCTCTGCCTGGGTGCTGCTTCGGGGATCCCCTGGTTGGCGAGGTAACGAAAATAAACTTACTCTGCATTTCATCTGTGGTTTTGTGGTTGTTCCTGTGTCCTGCCTGTGCCGGCTCACACATTTGGCGTAGCTGGCAGGATCCAGGAACAGCCATGCCATGGCTCGTAAAAAAAGTCGGGGACTGGGGAGGCCACAACGGTGACTCCCCATATTCCGGGATGGCACTGGACCCCCGTGGCCGCTTCCCTGGCTACGCGGGCTCTGCCGGAAGCGTGGCCTGAAATAGATGACGGGGCGGTGGTTACCCCCGAGACAGTTGAAACGGCTATGCGTGGATCGCCATGGAAAGCGGCATCGGAGTCTTCCGGCAAGTTAGCAGGGAGGTTGAGATGGTGATTAGTTACCGGTCTTAGAGCTCTTGACTGTGAAGTTGTTGCATTACGGAGTAAAATGAGAGAACTGGAAAAGGAAGTCGGGACTTTACAAGATGCAAAGGTGATCGCGCAAGAAGTAATTACTACTCAAGCAGAGAGGTGCCATAGGCTGCCAAGATACTGTAGAACGGTTGATAGCGTGTATTGCTAATAAATGGGGAGGGGACTGAGTGAGCGGCTGTGTGGTGCTTAGTTGCTGGCTGGGGTTAAACCACGACAGTCCTTTTCGGCACCCAACATGGGGCTCGAAGGGTTCAAGATAACATTTGATTGGAATGTGCTAGATCGAATTTATAGTTATTGCTTTTTAACTATTAATCATCAGGCTTCTGTGCTTGCCATGGGGCTTGCTTGCCTTACTGTATGTTAGAGTCTAGTGCTCATTAGTGGCTGCTTTTTGCTTTCGCTGCTTGCTGTACTGCTGTGCTGCTTATCATCTTACTCATGTGCCTGGGAACATTTTGGTAACAGCAATGGCTCATGCGTTGATTACGGGATTCAATCCAGACAGGGTAGCAGTAACGAAGAAGTATCAAATGCAGCTTTTTGGGAGGAGTGCCTGCCTCACTAAAAGCCTTGATTATAACAGCAGTCACAAATGCTACTGGTAATGTAGGTGCCCTAGCAAATACCTTGAGGGAAATTTGGGCTGTAACTTCGGGACCATCTGTGTGGGTGGTGGATAAAAGAAAGCTGGCCAAACCAAAAGGAGTTACATCACGGGTGACAAGGACACAAATGTGGAATGATCTTGTACAAGCCAGTATCCCATGATCAGAAATAGATGTGATCACAACATCAGAAATGTTTCGCCGATGGCAAAAGTTAGCATCTACGCAAAAAAAGCTGACTGCCCCTGGCCCCACCGCCAATTCTGTGTCGGGGGGAAAATCCAACCCCTGCCCTCTGAGCTAAGGTTACCTTAACAATAGGAAATGCCACTCCATTTACCACGATGGTGTTAATTGCCCCAATTAAAGAATATATCTCGGGTATTGATGTGTTGGCAGGACAAACAGTTGAAAATTTAAATGGAAACTTTAAATGGTCGCTTCTGCTTCGGGACTTTGCAAGTGGGATTTGCTATTTGATCTATAATTGTCTTGTGTGGATTCCTGAAGTGGGATCCTGTTGTGCTGCCTGTGCCTGCCAAGGTGGTAACTGTAAAACAGTATGGTATTCCGGGGGGGGGGGTGGGGGG
>NW_008795129.1:21737955-21741938 GCF_000699145.1 Aptenodytes forsteri
CACGTCAACAAGTGGGAAATCATTAAGGAAAACATGACTGCTTTTAATAATCCTATTTGGCCTGTTCGAAAACCAGACGGCACTTGGAGAATGACTGTAGATTATAGGGAATTGAATAAAGTCACCTCCTGACTTGCAGTTATGGTACCAGACATGGTTGCTCTTATAGAAAAAATCAGCAAAAATTTACAACCCTGGAAGGTGGTGATAGATCTTGCTAATGCTTTCTTTTCCATAGCCATTACATATTTATAAAGCATGTACACATAATTGTACTATTTGCGTGCAGCTACATTTAAGGGCATTATATAGGCCATGGGGAAAGATAAAATGGCGTCAATGGGCCTTGAATACCTGGCAGGGCGATTACATGGGCCCCCTGCCCCTGCCGAGGGGGTGGTGATATGTATTCACTGCTGTGGATACAGTGTCAGGGCTGTTTTTGCTAAACCCACCAAATATGCTAATCAGAATAACACAACTGAAGCACTAGAACAACTCATTCATCAATACAGACCTCCTCACCAAATACAGAGTGACCAAGGAACACACCTTAGTGGACACAATGTACAAGATTGGGCTCAAGGGCTAGGGATAGATTGGATATTCCACGTTGCCTGCCATCCCTGAGCTAATGGCTTGATTGAAAGAATGAATGGGTTGTTGGAAGGAACAATTAAAAAAGCTAACCAGTACTAAGACTTTACAGTATTGGAGTTCACATCTTACTAAAGCTGTTTTTTTGTTAAACAGCCAGAATATTCATAATCAAACACCCTATGATCGTATTACAACACCTCCGGTACAAAACATGGTGAGGACTGAAATTCTTCCAGGTGGTATCTCTCCCAAAGTATTAACTACAGGGGAAATGGAATTGTTTACAACGACGGACTGCGTGGTGGGACTGCAACCTATTAGTCTAGATGTGAAGGTTCGTATAACCCCTGAGAATGCTGTATGGTTCTGTACCCCAACTTCTCTTATTTTACATCCTCTATTGATATCAGATTCTCGAGTTCTTGTATTTCAGGTATCTGACGAATACCTGTGCCTTATCTAAAGGAGATAGCATTGGAACAGTGTTATTGGTGTCATGAATCCAACATCGAATTGAAGTTCAATCTGAAAAAGTGCAAGCCATAGCTCTTCAATCTGTGTGGGCAATTACCCCACATCAGGTTATCAAACCTGGAGTGGTATTAGCTGAAGGCGCTGGAGCAACGGCATATGTGTTACTGGAAGGAGATGATACTCCTGTTTTCCTCCCTTATCTCAGGTTGGCTCGTTGTACTTTGTAGTCTTGTACTACAAGCACATGCCCTGGGTACATTTTCACGAGATCAACATGTAAATACTTAGATTTGCTTGGCCTCTACTGTAACTAACTCATCTGCCTTTTGTATTGAGGGAGGATTAACAGCTGCAGATCTTTTGACAACGTGTTTCATTGGCATGCAAACCCCACTAGCTGTAGTACAGAATTATACTATGCTAAGTGCTCTTGATATTAATGTTCCTCATTGCTATTTTTTCTGAGTGGGTAACAGCTGTACACCAAGGAACATTACAAAATCAATTGGTAGCAGACTATCTCCTTTTTCGATACCATAAACACTGCTCCGATTTTGAAGTCGTGTTGCTTCAGCATAACTGATGAATCGGCCAGCGTAAAGGATGACATTCAACATCTCCAGGACTTAATGCATCAAATGAAACAATCTACTGGTGGTGCCTGGCTGGCTGAGTGGTTTAATTCCCTGACAGGATGAGCAGGACACCTGATTCAAAGCATTATTGTAGAGATATGTTTATTCCTTTTTCTATATGTGTTTATTTCATTATACTGTATAAATCATTTTGGACTTGTATGACCAAAAAATACAAGCATACGATTGAGTCTACAGCGATACATAAGTTGTCTTCATTTCAGTGAAGCATTCTGAAATTTGCACATCTGCTGTGTGAAGCTCATTCAGTCCTGCAGACATTTTCTTTCTAGATCTGTGTGCTCACATTCAACTACTAGTTTTACAACCTGAGAGAAACTTATGGTAAATATTATCATGGGACTGTTGTGGTAGTACTTAATTATAAAAATGGGGTTATTTTTTCCAGTTCCTGATGTGATCCTTAAAGTAAGTCCAAATTATTTCAGTTTTATGATAATGGATGTACTTGTTCTAGCTATGAATAAAAAGTCTAGAAAATAGTCTAGCAGCTTAGTTTCAGTGTAAGCAAGCCCTAATTAGAGTTTTAATTGGAGCATGGTGTGCCTCAACAATAAAGGAGTCTCTGGAAATTAATCATATTGATTAACAGTGTCTAAAATTGCCTAACTTGGATCAGTTTCTGAAGTACTTCTCAAAAACTTTAGTTATATATTGTGTGTGTGCGTGTGAGTGTGTGTATACACACACACATACATATATTTCATTCAGGGGGAATAATCTATGGAAAATGACAAAATGAATTATTTTATTGCAGTGTAAAATGATTAGTACTATATTGCAAATTATTTATAATTTACTTTCATTAAAATGCAAACAGTCTGCCAATTTAGAGACTTTGCAGCCAGATAGAGGCATATATTATACATCAAGAAAACCTGCTCCAGAATGTTGATGTGTTCAGTGTCTGAGTAAATAATCTAAGAGATGATGTTTTGCAGCAGTTGACCCTAGAGACAGAAAACAAGGACGATCACAGATTCTTTAATGGGAAATGGGTTTGGTTTGGGTGATCACTAGTTGCCCAAAATTGTATTCTAAAAGATCAACTAAAATTTTAATTGCTGGTGAGAAGTAAAATAGTAACAGCTTGGCAAAGAGTAAGGGTTTGGTTTTTGTTTGTTGTTTTGGGGTTTTTTTAATAATTATTTATTACTTCTGAGAAGAATTCAGCACAACTTTGATATTAATGTGAACCTGGTAAAAGAATTCATTAATGAGTTCAGGGTAAAAATTTTGTATCCGTCAATCTAAGTAGTGGTGCATAATTCTTTAATGAGGCTGATACTGATCCGTTAGTATTTTTGAATTGGGACTTCTTGACAGTAAGTTATTCAGTTTCTACTTAAACACTGAAGATATGAGCCACAGCCGTGGTAGTTTCTCAGTACCTCATCTGGTTTTGCTGGAAGGCAGCAACATTAAGCAGAATTAAAAAGGAAAGAGCCAAGATTAGAAAGTGTTGGCATGTAATGTTTCCTTAAGATGGCATGTCTTACTGTTTCAACATTCCACTGTATGAGGACTAGTGAAAACTGGCACCGAAAATTCCTGTATCATCAGAAAAATCAAGAGAGGAGAAGAAAAACAAATAGTGTTGAATTGGTTGTGCTCAGGCTTTATCAAAATTTTTCACACATTGAGCTATATTCCTAATTGAAAGAATATCGCAGCAATTTACTGGGCAGTCAAGGCTGTAGAAAGAACAGTCTCTCCCTCCTTGTTCAATAAAGGCAGGTGGTGACAGATATCAAAGCTCAGCATAAGTTTCCAAAAAGAATGAGGAAAAACTGACAGAAATTGGGAAGGGAGGAGAACTTGACAATTCTTAAATTGAAATGGAGAGGAAAAGTCTTTGAAAGTCCTTTTTCTTAATGTCTGGGGAAAAGAGTGTTTTAAAAGGCTTTTGTTAAAACATAGGAATGGGAGAATGGCAAAACAAAATCAGGGGATGGACACTGATGATGTATTTGCAGATACTCAAGGCATAAACATTTTGCTTAAAAGTGACAGATTTAATACAGGATTATTAGTGAATGGAGTTAAATCCAGTTGGCGGCCGGTCACGAGCAGTGCTCCCCAGGGCTCAGTTTTGGGGCCCGTCTTGTTCAATATCTTTATCCATGACCTGGATGAGGGGATCGAGTGCACCCTCAGTAAGTTTGCAGACAACACCAAGTTGGGCGGGAGTGTTGATCTGCTCGAGGGTAGGAAGGCTCTGCAGAGGGACCTGGACAGGCTGGATCGATGGGC
>NW_008795129.1:21743680-21753162 GCF_000699145.1 Aptenodytes forsteri
GGTCTTTTCCAACCTTAATGATTCTATGATTCTATTCATAAAAAGATTCAGTGGAACTGTGTGCTCACCTCTCCAAAGGTTGTAGTACTAAAAAGTGAGATAGCAAAGTCAGTATGTGTTCATTTCCCAAAAATAAGCTACAGAAATAATTCAGTCTTTTCCAACTTTATACCTACTTGCATGAATTGCTGGCATGTCATATGTTGCTTTGTGTAGGTGGGAACTCATAGAAATAGGAAGTTACCCCACAGGCAAAATGTATTTTGTCCACACCTGTTGATTCTAAGGGAGAAGAGGGACCTTAATAAGATCTGAAATTAATTTTCTTTGAGGCAGACTGGTGGACTTGGACACATTGAAGTTATTTTCTGTGGAAGCCGTGTACAAATTTTCTTTGCAGATCTGAAACCTAGCTCCTCCAAAGGATGGGCAGATGTTGGCAACATATGCAGTTAAACTTTGCTGTCCACGTGCAAGGTATTGTATTTTTCCCCTTTGATCAAAAGACAAGGTCTACCTTTTTTAAAATGCCTTGCTTCTGACAAGTATTTATTATGTGTGGTGAATTAAGAGATCCTACGAAAGTACATGCTGACAATTTAAATGGAAGACACTAATTTACTTCCTGCAAATTTTAACAATAACAAACAGTGAAGAGAGACTGGAAATGCATAGATAGCCTGTTCTAAAGAATCAACTACCAGACGGCTTCCAATCTCCTGTAATAGAGAACATTGACCTTTTCAGAGCTCTCTGTTATTTTGCTGTCTCCTCAGTCCATTTGAACAAATTAAGCTGTAATGAGTTGGGAATGGAATGACCAGACAACTAAAATGTGAAATACTGAAAAGGGTAAAATGTAACATATTGGCGTAGGTTGTAGGTACACCTTATGAGGGATTACAACTGGTACCTCATCCATCTGATTCCATCTGCTCTGGCAGAATAACAATAGAGAACATGTAAATATATCTAAATTGGAGCATCTAGATTTTTTTTTTTAATTCTTTGAATATTCTAGACTTACTTGTGTTTAACTTGCTATTAATTTCTTTTGTTTGTGTTAGATGGCTTTCCCACTTCGACACAATAATTCTGGAAGAAAAGGAAAATCATGTTTACTCAGAGAAGGGAACCAACTAACATATTCAAAATGCAATTACAGAAGGTAAGTGGTGCCCCCCTGTACCTGTTGGAGGAAGGGAAATTGGAGTTTGATTTCAGACTTGAAAACCTGA
This sequence comes from Aptenodytes forsteri, assembly GCF_000699145.1. Taxonomy (NCBI): domain Eukaryota; kingdom Metazoa; phylum Chordata; class Aves; order Sphenisciformes; family Spheniscidae; genus Aptenodytes; species Aptenodytes forsteri. The sequence goes on from NW_008795129.1 coordinate 21,744,919, forward strand.
GATAATCAGTTACATGATACTAGTTTTTTTTCCATGGTATTCATTGAAATTGTTGGTCCCCTTTCACAGATTAAACTTTCCCCTTCACTTTCCTATTTTCTTCTCCTTACCTATTAATGCAGCAGCAGAAGGAGGAATCGTGGATGATAGGAGGGGATTGCAATCACCCGCGTTACAGAATGGCTCATGAGCAGGGCAGCTGATGCTAGAGGTAAAGCGAGGATTGTCTGTTAGACTCTAAACTCAGCACGTGGTAAAGGCATGAGCATTTAAATACTTCTTCAGAGTGACTTTATTGGCCCAACTTAATGGTTTTCTTTCTGGGATTCAGGTCCATAAGTTGAAAATACTTTTTTTTCCATGTCATTGTCACCGCTACTTCATTTGGCAAATAATGACTGTAGTTCAGTGTGGTTCCCACTGACAAACTCCATTTCAGTAACTGCTTTCCAGAGGGTTATTGAGTGACAGCATTATATATTGTTCAAACCAGATGCCAACAGGTGCTTTAAAAAAAAGGCAGTGTTTTGTCATTACTTTTCACCTTTCAGTAGCAGGAGATAATAGAGTTGTATTAGACTTGTATGGCTTCTATTTCATTTGCTGTAACTAATAAAAAGCTACAGGCAACATATTTCAGTTGCAAAAAGAAGGTCGTCTGTGTGCTTTTTTTTTGAGTGGTCATTTTTTCAAACACTTGTTTCATAGTTATGGCCCTAGTGAGTCAATCTTTCATTGCTGTGAGGCCTGCTTTTTGAATCCAACCATACACTCATGAATAATATTATTTTGATGTCCATTTGAAAATATTTTTTCCAGCATTGTTTGTGAATGAAATTTTACAGTAGCCTGTAACAAGCAGTCACAGATCTTGACTCAATGTGCACAGTGTACTTCTTCACGGATCACTGCTCCTTGGTAGCATAATACATAATACTCATAATCCCCTCTTGCTGAAACTGCTAGCCTTTTCACAGTGATGCTCTCTCAGCACTGATGATTGCAGGATCTAGAGGCTCACTGACATAAAGGCAAAGGTTACCATGTTTCTACATACCTGTCTCTTCTGAGTATGTCTTTCAGTTGTTGTCTTCAAGGTTGTTCCAGTACACTGGGCTATTAAGACTTTCCCATTCTCTTTTTCATTCTGGTATGGCATCTCAAATTGCAGTCTGTACAGAAAGTGTGAGATATCTCTCCAGCACGTCGACTGACTCTCTCGGAGAATCTGTATAACATGGTCGCTGCATCATCTGGGAGTTAGAGCAAGTTTTCAAACATATTTTCGCTGCAAAGTGCAGTACAACACATGCAGGTTTGGAGGCATAATACTTAAATAGAAATAAAATATTAGCTCATGTCAGCACATTCCCAAATACTCAGGGTATTCTACTACTGAGACAGATTTTTTTTTTAATATGCCAGATAACAGCGATTGTCAAGTACCCATGTTCTCTTTTTCTAAGTTTCTACATCTGCCACTTATTTAGACACTTCTCATTTTACCCTTTTTGGTTTCTGTCTCTAGGAATGCTTTATATAAGCAGGAAATTAATCTGGTGTTTTGTATTACTTGCAGGACTAGTATCTAGTCTTTACATCCAAGCTATGTCACAAAGTTTTGTTGATGGTTTCCATATAATGCATCTTCTCTAGGCTCTGTATCTCTTGTCTGGATTTACTGTGAAATTCTTTTCTCTTGCTGCAGCCCTAGCATTATCTTGTGTTATGGAAAACTGGCAAGATTGCTGCTGCAGGTGTCATTTTCCAAGACCACAGTTTTGATCATATCACTGTGCTCCTGTACTCCTTATTCACCATGTCAAAAAGTTGGTCCTATCTTCCAGTCTCAGTTCCCAGAACTCCACCTCTGAACACTTGTTTTGATTTTTGTGGTTTTTGATGTTGTTTTCTTATGTTTGAAAGTATTTTTTTTTCCTTTTCCCCCCCCTTTTTTTTACAAAGAAGCTTTTTTTCAGATGAAGAGCAAAGTACAAAGTTATGGACAGATGAATGGCAGCAAAATGACCCTGGGACCAGACTGTTCTGCCTTAGCTCTGCCTCTGTGCTACCCTCCCATTTTTGCTTTCTTTCCTACTGCTAAGCCGTGATACAGAAGCACGGAAATGGCAGCAGTAAATGAAACAAAGCAACCACCTCCTATGCCAAGTGGAGCTATGGCACGGTGCTATGACAATAAAAGCTCCAGTCTTATGCTGTGGAAATGAAGGGGAAGAGGAGGAGGAGAAGATGCAAACCTGGGTCTGCCCAGGAGCACCACTGGCTTCTTTGTCTTTCTCCCCACCTCGGCATGCTCTGTTTCTGCTGAGAAAGCTGCTCTGCCACTATCACAGTGTTTAATTTTGTACATAGAAGAGAGGGTGGTTCAGGACTTGTAACCTCTGGCTGTAAAATACAAGACTTGTTAAAGCACATTGGCGTACTCCCTCAGTCAATTTCCACACTGTCCATTGCACTGTAGGTTTGCAAGTTTTTATAAAAGTCACAATCTGGGCTAAAAGAAACTCTTTTCATCCTTTTTTTCCCGAACAGATTTTATGCAATCTTCTTGATCAATTTCCTCCTCCTGTGGTTCCTAGATGAAATTTTTCCTTGTGTACTACTTGGTGGTTTGGTAACCAGCCACCTTTCTGTTGAAGAAGAAAATTGCCCTGGGAAGAAGAGGACATGTATTAAAGCAATGGACCTAATGTTTGGAGAGCAACTGGGGATCTTTGGGGGTGGAAAGTATGGTTTATTAAATAATAAGTTATTTGTCCACTTTAACAGTATTCCATTTGCCTGAGAAAATACTTGTGAAGAAGCTATTTCAAATTAATTTCTGGGTAATAAAAGCATCCTGGGCTATGAATACAGCAGCTTTGTACTCCTTTTTGCACAGGATTTCCACTCCTTGTCCTGCCAGAGGAAGTATCTTTGAAACCAGAGAATTATGCATGTCGAGAGTCACATGAACATAAGTTCATATTTTAAGAATAATTTGATCTTTCCTCATAATCAGAAGCATCCTTACAACTTCTGAATTGTTTTTGGCCTTTGCAGACTGAAAACAAAATCAAAAAGTCTTTTTTTGGCCTCTCAGGATGACAAGGCAGGGTTTTTCTAATTAAAGAGGTCAGTGGCTTTTGACGCTTCTCTTGCTACGTTGCTCTGCTCCCTAGTTTGGGGCTGAAGACAAACAGGGCTGAGTTGTGAGCTGTGCTGTTAGCACATGCTTTTTGGTTGGAGAGAGGAAACTTGGCAGAACCGCCTTGGCTGGAAGGGTTTCAACCTAAAGCCAAAGACACGTGCTGAAGAAAGGTTTCTCTGAGCATCCACATCTCCACTGTGCCAAGAACACACCATCATTACTCTGCAGTTCCTCCTGCATCAGTTGAGATAAGCCAGTTCTCTTGAATATAAATAGTATTAATTAGTCATTTTCCCTTGACTGATAGGAGAATTCCCCCAAATGCCTTTTCTGTTCTGTTCTTAATTCTTTGATTAATCTGGCATATCTTTACAGCACTTTGGCTATATCCAATGTCTTTTTCAGGAATAAAGAAGCGTGCACTGTCCATCCTCTCAGTTAGGAGCTATGTAGTCGCACAAGCACAGGGCTAAGTCACCCTGGTGAGCTGGATCAGTAAATGATGGGCTCTCGCGCCTGTGTTCACTTCCCTCACACCCACACTCCTCTCCGCATGTTCTCTCTCACGTTGCTCTGGTGCTTGTTGGCAGAGTTATGAGAGAAATCTGGAAGCTGAACTGGCTGTAAAATAATGGTTTTTGTTTGTTTTAAGGTCTTTGTGGGGTTTTTTAGATTAACGTTTTACTGGGTCGGTTCCCTGGCCTGGTTCACTATAAGCTTTACTAAGGCAGAGAGAGGTGAATGTAGATGTGAGGGTTTGGGACTAGGGTATTCTGGCTTCAGGTGCAAGACGTGAAACCATGCTCTTGATTTAAAACCTCTGGGGAAAGAGGAATATGTGAGGGGTTTGGTTTTTTTATTTTGAATTACAAAATTTGACTTGCAACATCTGTATTTGAAGTTACCAACACAATCATTTGCATTGGAGGTAGCATACATCAGATGTTCATGGTGTGTACCATCAGTGGCTGGAAATCATTAAAAGGGAAAAAACCCAAACCACAAACAAACAAAAGGAATGAAGTTGCAAATATCTGAGTCTTTTCTACCTTACCATGTTCTTATTTCAGTAATTTATTGCATCTGAAATTTTAACTGGTATCTACAGTAATTGAAGTATTGTATCTTGACTTCTGGTTGCTTGCATACAATCCCTCTCTAGCACATAGAACAACTGATTAATTTGGAGTACTTGTTCACTTGGTTTTTAATTCCTGACAACCCAAAAATTTTATTTCCGCGATCTGAGAGGACTGTTTCGCAAATTATCAACATGTTTTTTTGGGGATTTTGTATGTTACACAACTACATAGGAGCAGCTGCATGCAAAATACTGTACAAACCAGCTCATTCTTCCTACATTTGGGAAAAGAAGGCAGGCATAGCCATTTTTCCAAACTGGAACAAAATGGAGTATTTTCTTTCTCCCTTCCCTTTAGAAAAGTAGTTCTTAAATACTTATCAAGCCAAAGAGACTTTTCTTTCTGACTGTTTCTTCCAATTCTATTCTGTGGTTTACCTCAGCATCTGATTTCTTTTTCTACTCTCCAAAGTTAAGCCTGTTTTTTATTTAAAAAAAGCAAGCTGAAAGGCAGATTAATGCATTGCAAGAAAGCAGCCTTGTTAATATGAAGAGCGCAGGAAGGTAATTCGTCAGTGATCGCCTGGTCCTGGATGTGATATTTTCTGGTAGCAGCTTTTTCTCCCAGTAGGACTAAGGCAATGTGTAGGGGGTTTTATTATTATTTTATGCCACAACCATCTCATAAAAAAAACAAGACACATTCATTGAACAGAACTGAAATAATCTGTTTGTCCTTTCTGACTGCTTTGCAGGCAAATTCCTCAGCCACAAAATTATTTGCGAAGTGCATTTTTCTCTTTCCCGTTCCACCACATTTTAATTTTTTATGAACTTTTAAAATGTTTGTGTTTCTGTGAAATTCCAGTGCTTTGTGATAATATCTTATGTGACTTCAGCTTTCAAACCCAAGGCAGTGTGGAATCAGTCTTACAAATTATTATCCCTAGCAGATCCCATAGGCAATCTAGTTCTTAGTATTCCTCAGCTTTTATTCAAAGAAATGCTGAATGAGTTAAATAATAACAGAAAAGGTAGACAGAATGAAAAAAAAAACAAAACCACAATATGTAGAGTGCAAGTCAGTGAATAATGAAATGCTGAGACTAGAGGAGAGAAATAAAGGAGAAGATCAGATTATTATCCCTAGCAGATCCCATAGGCAATCTAGTTCTTAGTATTCCTCAGCTTTTATTCAAAGAAATGCTGAATGAGTTAAATAATAACAGAAAAGGTAGACAGAATGAAAAAAAAAACAAAACCACAATATGTAGAGTGCAAGTCAGTGAATAATGAAATGCTGAGACTAGAGGAGAGAAATAAAGGAGAAGATCAGACCCTGCAGGAGAGGAGAGGTATGCACACAGGTTCTGTATGCAGAGTAAGGCGGACATTTTTTCTGTAATATGAAGGAGCCACAGAACTCATCTTCTACCACCTGAAGGCAACGTGAAGGCTGGGCTGCTTCATTTCTGAGCTGTAGCTGGGCAACCTCCGAGGCGGTGGCTGCCCAACAGGGAGCAGAGCACAGGGGAGCATCCCGTTCCCGAAGCACCGGACTGCCTTGGCAGGCCAGGGAACAGCACCGGTCTGTGCTTCAGCCTGACTCTGCGGCTACAGTACAAAGTCAAAGCAGAAAAACAGCTACTCTGCTTCTCACGTGAACCGCAGAGTGTTTACCTCCTTATATACACGTAATAGATAAGTTTACCACTTTTAAATTTTCTATTCTCTTGCTGGATATTTCCTTAGCAGAGCCTTCAAATACACATCAATATCTGGATATATTTCTTCTTATTATTTCATTTATTATTATTGTTTTATTATTGTTATTTTGTCCCTTATTCCATTCAGTAAGCTGTCATGAGCACTTTCCCTTTTCAACTTCAGTTTTCCCTAATCCTAAAACTCCTGCCCCGTCCCCCATGGGTTTAAACAAGTCACCATTAGCAGCCTTAATAACGTGTTATTTCATTAAAATCCTCGAAGGAGAGTTTCCAGCTCCTGCAGGAGAGGGCAGCAGAGATCAGCAAATGCAGAGGCTGGGGGACAGTCACTTGCACTGTGAAATAACGTGAACCAAAAGGTTGGGGTTTTTTTTTTTCCTTATATTCGGTTTTAAACAGTGGCAGCTCCAAGGCACTAGCCAAGCAGGAGCAATCTCAGTTATGGATTTTAGTGTTATTTATAAATAGCTGCAGGCTGTTTGGAAAGGAAGGAAGGACATCGAGAGTACCCAGTGTTCTTATAAGGCAATAAGAAGTAGGAGCTAGGGTTGTTATTAAACATGAGGCCACACCTCACTTGAATCTGTTTTGATTTGGCAAGTAAGAAATGCTTGAAAATGCATTAATAAGTACGATTTAAAACATTATTTTGCATCAAATGCAGAAAGGGAAGCATTTGCTTAAAAACTTGGTGCCTGGTTGTGGTCAAGTCCAGTTCAGTTTATTTCTGTATTAAAGGATTGCCTGTTAATTATTTTCAATAAAGGGGAAATTTGTTTTCTAGAAAATACTGAGAGCAGGCCAGATGCACACAGAAATTACAGAAAGTGCATCCTATGTTCAAGTGACAGAAGTAAACAGTTTCTGCATTTACCTGGAGGATCAGAGGATGCTTGTGCCAATAATCCACAGTAAATTGCTGGCAGCATTCCTGCATACCAGCAGAGATCAGAGTAGCTTATTTTTTGTGTGTATGTGTAGGAAGAAGAAAGGAGCAGATAAAATTTATGACAGGAAAAGTTCTCTCTGATGGTTTTCAAAGACATATACCTCAGCGTTTGCTGGTATGGGTGTTTCTGGTGAGCAGTGAAATGTTGTCTGTGAATTTTAGTATGATTTTAGCATATTTAAGTAAACTAAAAAGTACTGGGAGCACAACCGTTCTGAGGCACCCGTGTGTTTTGGACAACATATATGCTGAAATAATCTTTCGTTGTTGTTATTAAAGCTTATTAACTCTTGCATCACGCACTGAACACTCCTATTGGCTTCATGGCATCCCCTCTGAAGCGAAACCAAACCGAACTGTTTCTCTTTCAATGTGCAGACTTGTCATGTGCTTAAAGCCATGCACGAGATAATTCTGAGCCCAAAGCAGTTTTAGTTCAGCAGGAAGCAATCCCTGCATTTTCAGCTGGAAAACCAACACAGAAACGGGTTTAGTATTTGGTAGAAGCATCTAATATTCATAGCTAGTGATGAGAGTCCATAGTGGTGCTGATTTTTGAGGCCCAGCTCCACAAAGGACATGGTCTCATTCGAACCATGTGCGTATCCCCGTGGAGCTTAGATGGATGACAGGTATGGGGAGGTTTGCTCCTGTGCTTAAAGCAAAGCATCTCACCTGCTAGGCATAGTTCTTCAGAGAACATGGTCAAAAGTGGTAGGAAAACAAGGGCAGCGATGAATCTGATATTGAAAGGACTCTCACCTTTACCCTGACAGCATCTCCGAGGAGCTTGTGCCATCCTCCGACCTCACCAGAACCCCTTCATTTCCTTGCCCTTTTTGTATTGCAGGCTCATGAATTATATGGGTTGGGGACCAAGGAAGGTATATTTGTACCTTGCATGTCATTCACACCATTTCTCAGGAAAGAGCATAACTTGCCAGGAAGAAAATGCACCAAAAAGCCTGAAGACACATACTGTGCAATGTCTTTACACAAGAAGGGTTTATGATGAACATGAAGGTAAGTATTGGCTAATGCTTTCTTTGAATACAGATGATTTATTTTATGAAGCAAGTAATTCTATTTTAAAGCATGGACCGGCTCATGCTCACACCCTGAATCTAGGGATTTAAGAAATGATTATATTATATGGAGCTTGTAGTCCTTATTGAACTGGCCTCCTCCCAGCTTTTAATTCACTCTGGGGTCCTGTTTGGTGTCTGCCCGAGGGACCGGGGATGGCAGTATGTAAGAGCATCACTTGTCTGTGGGAGGCTGGTTTCTGTGGCTGGGGGGGGGGGGGGGCCGGCGGGGGCCCCGAAAAGCCCGGGGG